>NC_056743.1:111633742-111793742 GCF_019279795.1 Protopterus annectens
TGAGGTATCCCTCCAACTTGAAGTTAGGATGCTGTTTAGCCTAACAATGAGCTCTCAAATGTAGATGTTTTAGGAGACTTTCTCACTACAGCCTCCTGGAATTCTAAACCAATACAGTAACTGCAAAACCACAACTAACGGTTAAGATATGAAATGTCTTGATTAAGTCTGCTTATTGAGTAATTCATATGGTACTTGGAACCAAATTTCACAAGCTTGTTTCAGAGTCACCTGGTCCCAAAAGTAAAAACCATGAAAGAACAATTGCCCTGAGAGGCAGAGGGCAGTGAATATTTTAAACAATATATGCAATTCAAATACCTAACAATGGAGTTTGATGCTCCCATGTCTTAGACAACCAAAAAAATGGAAGACACTGTGCAAAGCAAAGGGAGAACATGCACACCAATTCCAAAACCCCTCTTAATTCAAAGTGGTTATGTGAGGAGAAACACATTTGGACAGAAAGAGAATACAAAGATAAACCTACAATGGATAAAGTAGCACAAACAAGCAATTTAAAAACATTTGTTTTTGACACTTTCCAATGAAAAGTACAACAAATAATCAGAAAATCCATCAATAACAATGACCTCTATTCAAAATATAAAATACAGAGTATGATTTCAGTAGTAATTAAATAAATTAAATACAATTATAGTTTCTTCCTAAACAACAACTATTAGTACCTTTGCATGAGCACAAAAACAAAAACAGGAGACAGGAATGACATGCCTAGTGTCATAAAAGGGAAGTTGGAATACGAAAAATCACTGCAGTTTGCTATACTCAAAAAAAAAATCCTCAGACATGGGCAGTATTTATGCTTGGGGTAATTGGGTGCATGTGCTAGGGGTATACCACACATGGGTAGTATTTACACTTGGGGTAATCAGATGCATATGTTAAGGGTGTAACACAAATGGGCCTGAACAGTATTTACATTTGGGGATACTGGGTGCATATGCTAGGGGGTATAACACAAATTGGCCTGGATTTTTGAGTTATACAGTAAAAATCATGCAGGCTAGGACAAGGAGTAGTTTAGTCTTCAGAGTTTTTCTACATTAAACAAATAGCAACTAATTGAAAGTTAGCACTTTGTTGGTCAAACCAAGATTAGGCTCTCTGTAGGTTATAGGACAGTTAATGGGGCAGTGGTAAATGTACCTGCAAGTTCTGCTTCTTGATTTTTAGGTAATCAATGAGCATCTCTCACTTCCATCCAAACAGGAGCACTCATTTTTTCACTGTGGAGAAAACAAGTCCCAATATATATAATTTTACATGGACGGCCCTAATATGTTGTCGAATTTTTACTCCATTCTTCATAAAAAATGGAAATTCTTTTGTGAAATTCTAAATTAATACCACTGTGTTTGTGAAACATAGCCAACAGCAAAACATGACTCTGTTCAGTCCAGACCCTCACCATATAAATTAAATTAAAGCCCAGTGATCACTAACTGATTGAAGACATGCTATCTGCAGATGCTATTTTTCAAACCCTTAAAAAGTTTGGATACCTTGCTTACAGAGGCCCTCCCTAACTAGGGGTCTTTTGCCTAATTATTTAATTTTTGCATTGTCCATATCTCTGGAGGTAAAAGTCTGAGAGGTATGCAAGTTCCCCCTATGCATTAAAGATGCATGTAATTTCAGCAATACCAGATCATTTGGGGGAAGTGTTGGCTGATTACGAAGCAAATTGAGCAGTAAAAAATATCTTTATACTACACTCCTGCTATATGGGGTACAGGTTCAGTTCAACACCACTTTGCACTACATCAAAGACATTTAGTAATGCATTAACAACAAAAGTCCATGAAATTTATTCACAGCTTTACTACTATCCTCAAGATAGTCACAATCACTTCAAAATATTACGTACATACAAAAGTGTGTGTGTGTGTGTGTATATATATATATATATATATATATATATATATATATATATATATATATATATGGGTTTACTTTGTTTCGGTGAATATCATTTCACCCCGACCATTTTACTGAAAACTCAAATTACTGAAATCTCATTTCACTGAACTGCACTTAGTATATATGGCACTGTGTAGAGTAGTGTAGGGCAAGTAAAAGGTATATGCCCTTTTCCCCACTGTAGTGCGATCCTGGAGTTAGTATATATAGTTAGGGGGGCATGGGGGCACAGCCCCCCTCCTTAGTTTGAGTACATATTGTCTTCCGGAGAGAGTCAGTCATTGGTGTTGCAACTATGCATGTCTATTCTTCAGAATGCATTGTTTTGAAGTTTTTGGCAAAATACAATATAAAACAAACAATATATATATACATACACACACACACACTAACTCCAGGCTTGGGCTCACTCCACTCCCCTACCCCCATTCCCACCTCATTCTCATTTAACTTACAGCTAACCACAACTAACCCCCTCCACCAAAACCAAGCAATCAGAAAATAAACCAAAGACCACACCAACATCCTTTAATCCACTCATACATACATCCTAATCCTGGTCCCTTGAATATCCCTATGCACAATCTAAATCAGGCCACTTATAACATAACTTCCCATAGACAAGCAGCTGACCTCTTTATTCTCAACATCAGTATTAGAAGTATCCTAAACAAAATTGATGAACTGCATGCAGCCCTATCCTTTTATTCCCCAGATATTGTGTTCCTCACTGAAACATGGCTTAAGCCACATAACAAAGACTATGAACTACTCCCACCAGGGTATAACCTAATTAGAAAAGACTGTACAGCTAAAAGAGGAGGCAGTGTTGCCCTGCTGTTCAAAAATAACCTCATAGTTGAACTCCTTAAAATAAACATCCCAACATTCTGTAATGCTGAAACCCTGTTTGCTAAAGTAAAAATCAACCTACATTAACAACAAAACATACTGGGCGCTTACATCCCTCCAGGGGTCAACATTAACACACTAGAGTTCATAACCCACTGGGCATCAGAAACCCTTCCACATGAAACACGCATACTAAGTGGTTTTAATATTGACTGGTCTCTAATTAACTTACCCCTCCCACTACTCATATAATCCTGCATGGTTTCACTCAGATCATCCAAACCCCAACTAGAATTGACAAAGCTACGAAAAGGGAATCCATTTTAGACTGGATCCTTACTAATCATCCATCCATGACACAATTCTATGGGACATTACCCGACACCCTAAGCGATCACCCCTCCCCCTTACTAAGACAACAATTTAATCCAACTAAAACTAGTCCCTTCAAACAAATACGCTTTACAAAGAATTTTAAGGCAGAACTACTAGCTGCACTAAATCATTGCAACTGGATCCCCCTATTTACACTCTCCATAGACAAGGCAGTAGACTATTTTAATTCCACATTCCTGAAAATACTTGACTGACTTGCCCCCCCCCCCCCGAATGATTCGTACAAAGTCCAACCCTGACCCTAGCTCACCAAAAGTACCCAGATTCTACTAAAAGGGATAAAGTATGGAACATTTGGTGCAAGAACAAAACTAATACTAACAGGCAACAGTTTCTTGAATAGAGTAAAAAAACAGATAAGATACGATAAAAAAAAACTATTACTCCAATTTACAGAATAAACACAAAGCTAATCCTTAAAAATTTTGGGCTGTCATAAATAAAGTTATCCATCCAGGTAAAACTAGCACCCCAGCCCCAGACATTGACACATCTATAGGTGACACTGCAACACAGTTCAATGAGTATTTTACCAACTCCATGTTAAAACTATTATCTAATTTTCTACCCACTACCCTCCCAAACTTACTAAACTCCCCATCTGACCAAAGCAACTTCTCTCCGACCAGTTCAGACCAGTACAATCCTGAAATACTTGTCCAAATCATTGCTTTTGCAGTGTTAGTGCTATAGAAATTAATTACTAACATTTGCTAATTCATGTATAAACATATAATAATATAATAAATTTTATTAATAAAATCATGTAAACATCTAGTATGAAGTAAAAATGTATACATTAAATATAGATGTTAAAAATGCATGTAAAAAGCATATTACTGCATAGTATGGATAGCATCTAGTATGAACTTATATATTTTCAGTTTATACTAGATGCTATCCATACTATGCAGTAATATGCTTTTTACATGCATTTAATTATATTTATATACGTATTTTTTGGTCTAATCATTTATTGTTTTATATGTAGAGCTTAATTCTTTAAAAGCTTGATTAATTTAAGATTTATATTTGAAGTTAATTTGAAAAATGGGAGAGGAAATGATGTCATTACACTAATTATATAAAAGAACGTACTTTTAACATGTTCTGATAGCCTGAAGAAGCCTGAATGGTGAAAGCGCTTGCTGTTTATTAATAAATCCATTGGTTTTAACGTTTTATCGTTTCAGTGAGTTCGTTGCAATATTTTTGCAATATTGTTTTTGTTTTTGAACAAGAATTTGTGCCATCGACGACACAGACTTTGCAACGTTTTGTTATTGTGTGGAATATTGGGAGAACAGTGAGCTTATTGCTCTGCCGTTACTTTACTTCATTTTTTAATGTATAGAAAAGATTTATACAAATACATCTACAATCAATTACCCCCTAAATACTTGCTCAATGTTTTCTTACACACACATTCTCAGATTAACAGGCATGTGTTTATAAACAAAGGTATTAAAACAGTTCCGTGTATAAAAGAATGTTGAGCTTTACCGTAATGCACATTTATTCTATAACTGCTATCTTACAAACCTCACATTTACTTACTTATGGTAGAATGACTAACTCAGCCTTTAAACCTCCTACTGAAATGGTTAGGTAGGGTGCATATATTTTATTGCATATGTGGTCTTTAGTTGCGACCCCCCCTAAGACTCTGGGGTTCATTATTGCCTACACTAAGTGTACACTGTTCACAGACAATGCAAGTACAAATCACACCTTCTTCCTACAAATTTTATTTTTCCTACTGATTTTTTTGCAGCTTTAAATATTGAGGATGATTCATAAAGGTTACCACAAATTGTAGACTATGTACACTTAATAAAAAACTTTCTGACCGACTACAAAGCTCAAAAATGTGGTAAGGATGTTCTTGAATACAGACCATGCACACTTGGTGCAAAGCACTAATGAATCTGGACTGTAGTTTATTCATGTAGGTGCAGTATTAATGGCAATGCAGTATTTTGGGAAACTGCATTTGTATAACTGTGTTTTATGCAGACAAAACTATTTCATTAAACTTGCTTATAATGTTGAAAGCTGTACTGGAAAACAAAGGTTCTAGCAACTGCTAGCACTGGCATGACCCCCTTTTTCCCCAATTTATACAAGGGGTCTGGATGTCATCAACAATGACCATCACCTAACACACCTGCTATGCACTTCTTACTGTTCACCAAATCAGTGGATCTGCTAACACTTTAAAAGTTACAACTTCTTATCCAGCTTGTTACAAATTCAGATGTGCACATTTATAAGTGCATTAGAGACCAGGTGGCATAGTGGAATTACTGAAAAGAACGTGTATACTGGTAAGTAAAACCTGTTTCTCTTTCCTGTTACTAGACTGCATAGGCTTCAAAAGCCTTTATTTGTTAAATGACCCTTTGCTGTTGAACCTTTTCATCCATAATTTCGACAATATGTAATTGCCACTCAACCAGTATGTTTTCTTTAGGAGGTGAAAAGAAACTAAAGTAGCCTGAGAGCTTGCTGCTTTTGTGGTAGTCTCTCTACCTCACATTCCCAGGGTTCAGCAGTTCAATCCCAGCCTCCATTCACTGCCTTTTTTGGAGCTGTGTATGCTCTCCCTATGACTGTTTTTGGGTTTCACACTCTCTCAAGAATGTGTGTGTGTGTGTGTGTGTGTGTGTGTGTGTGTGTGTGTAATGACAGAGATACTGTAAAACATAAAATTCCTATCATATGCACTGCATCTGCTTTACTTTTATGATGGATTATTGCATAAATTCTACTGAACACCTTTTCAGAAAAACAGAACTGAATGCTGTAATACTTTGCATTTAAAGTGGCACAGTTTTCTGAATGAGTTTCCAAACGTACTTACAAAGTTTTCACAATGTCCATCTTTGCAGCAGACAGAAATACATTTTCTACTGTGCACAACAATATTCACAAAGCAAATTGATTTAAATAACTTTTTGTGCATAGAATCTGACTTCCAGACTATGTGCACAAGTCACCCAGGCTAAGCAAATTTCACAAACTTTAGCATTTCCAATGCCATTGGGTTGGGGATTCTGTTATCCATACTTTCTCTTGTCCACAGTAAACATATGGTACAAATAACCCCTAAAGGAATTACTAGAATCAATGTCTTGATTTATTGGCTAGGAAGAGCAGTTTAAGTTCTAGTGTGAAAAACTTATTTGCTTCTGAAAACACTAGTGTTATAAGCCCACTGAAGCATGAAAACACATTCATCTTCCAGGCCCACAAAGCTTGGTGCATTTTAGTTAATCTCCAGTGAATCATGCACACATACATACACACAGTTTGCTTTTGAACTGCTTAAGACCCCATCTTACTCCCCTACTTGACCGTGTTCTTCCGCCTTCAGTGACAAGTATTCTGGCTGACACTACAGTTAATTTAAAAACTGCCTAAAGCAAACCTTTTGTTTGGGGGCAAACAAATTCCAGCCCAGCAGGAGATTCAACATGCACACCAGACCCACCAGGGCACAGGTCCGGTGCTGAAGAGATTTAAGAAATTTTACAAAGAAACCAGAAAGATGTGAAAAAGAAAGAGAAAGACTCCATTCATCCATCTTCCTTAGGCCCTTCAGACTCCCTGAGGTGACCCCATAAATAAGAGCTGGGTTTGAAATCCTTTTAACAAAATAAAATAAAAATAATAAAAAAAACAAGCATTGGCCTCACAAAAGAGATCCCATGTGGAGCTTTGTAATTCTAGCTTTTTCCTGACCCACATTCCCCAAATATAAACTGATTTGCATACTAAGGACAGTAGCCTGCTGAGCAGGGATTCTACAGCAGTTCTTTCAGAAAGCAAGAGGATTCTGCCAGTTCTGCTCACACCCCTCCCCCAACATCATGCTTTTTATTGGAAAGCTAAACAAGCAATCACAACATTCACATAAGAGCCACTTATGTACTCATACTCTGCAATTTCTCATTTTCTGGTTATTGTAAAAACTACTGAAAAAGTGTGCATTAAAATTCAGTACTAATATGTACCATAAAAAAATCAGTCTGACAATCGGTCATCTACTACCTTTTACTTCTTTCAGCATCTCTCTGCAATTCATACCACTTCCCCAGAGGCTTAAATCACCAAAACTCACCCCCTAGCATACGAGCACACACACATGCAGACAGCTCTGACTGCTACGATTTAAACATAGCACTATAATTTTGGTCTTTAGACTTGGCCTTACTCCTCTTAGACTTATTCATGTTCCTCAAACCATTTGTGGGTGCCTACCTTATTAAATAAATAAAAAAGTGCATACAAAGATTCCCTATCATTAACTATATAGGGTCTAGTATATAAAGACTTTCTACACTAAAAAATAAAAAAAATGTCCTCCCATTTGTAACCTTTTGCTATGGTTTTCTAAAGGTCAGTGCTACAAGTTTTAATACCCAGAGAGGTACGAACAAATACTCACAACCTTCACAAGTAAATTGATGCCACAAAAAAGTCTTTCAGATGCAACAAATGCCACTGGTTAACTAAACTGTAGTACACTGATAGTTGTCTGCCAGGTTACCCTGTTTACAGAAATAAATCATATGAACAGCTCCAAAATGTGTACACAAATCCCTATTAAAGATCAATTACTTCTGTCCACTCAAAATACAATTCACTAAACAAGACAGTTCTAAACCACCTTTAGGACATGGCTAACTTGATAAAGGGAGGAAGACTATCAGAGCTGGGCCCACTAACGAATTGTGAAAAAAGTGAAATAAAAGACATATTTAGTGTCATGAGCAAATTTTTGTCAATAAACATTAGTGCTTTGTAATAAAAAAAAAAAAAAAAAAAAACAGACTTACCCAACCAATTTACAAGGAAGATTAAAGTAATACAGACCAATATCATGGTTAATAAACCACATAATAACCAGTTCAAACAATGTGGCCTGTAACATAGAAATGAACGACAACCTTTCGGTGTACAGTCACTCAAAGGTGCTGTTGGAAAGAAACTACCGTCATAGCATGACATTATGTTTGTAGTTTTACAATACAAATGTGTAGGAGGAGTCCCACCATGTCGCACACCTCTCACCTGTCCAGATTTTCACAGAACATCGATTTTTGTTTCATATTTTGCTTGTCCATCTTAAAATATGTGCTTTTTCTGGTAAATTATTAAGGACTGCAGTCATTAAATAATAGCACATATTTGAGTTTCAGACTTCATGTCCTTCAGAAAATGCATGCCAAGGCAAAACCTGATATTTTAACAAAATAAGAGGAATATATAAAACTGGCCTCAGTTTTGCAGATTGTCCCGCCGTTATTGTTTTGCTTTGTCCAGATTTCTTGCACTACCTGGCTAAAATGTATGCCGTGCTGTAGCAAATGCTCCTTTCACACATAGGCAGTGTTTGATGAGCAGAGGAAACATTCTGATGTGCAGTACAAGTGACCAGAGATTAACAAACATCCAGGGTGTAAGAGGGCTAGTTAGGAGGACAGAGTTAATAGTTCACCATTCTCAGCAGTTTGGAATTTTTTTTTTTTTTTTTACACTAACTGCTGGTTAATCCCCTACACCACCGCCCTTGATGGTGGCCCAACAGTTAAATGCATAGGCAGAAACAGGAAAAAACAGGAAGAGTTCCTTTCAGTATTGTTGGCAGCTATCTTATAATACGGATATTACAGATGGCCTCTCTTTTGAGATTCCAGCATAACTTGCACCTTGGAGACTTGAAGAATGGGTAGTGAGAAAAACAAATGCTATCATAATGTTGTGAAAGTGTCATAGGTGGATGTTTTATGCTTCTGGGGCAAATAAGTAACAGACCCTGGGCTTGAAGTTAGTAGAAAGAAGCAGGTGAGTAATACAGTCGGGATAATTAATTTAGTGTCTGAACTATGATGACATCACTTCTGGAAGTGATAATGTCATAATCAGAAATTATTCAGTCAGCCTCCCATCGTATGTTGTCACTACTTTTGCTGGTATTCGCAGTCATGTTGCATAGTATATAGTGGGCTTCTACACAGGAGTGGCCACGCCACATGCAGGTATGTTAGGATGCATTGTATCAGTCAGCAATTTGATGAGCTACGGAATAGGAGTATACAAATGACAAAGCAAATGAAGGCACACAGTGCATAATGACAAAGCAAATGAAGTCATGATTCATGGACGTAGACTGCAGTAAGAAGCACACAAGAAGTTGTGGAGTTAAAGCGAGCAAACAGCAGCAGCACTGCCTGTATGCACTGCTGCCTCACATGCCATGGCACAATGCAGTAGCAAGGTAGTGCAAACAAAAGCAGCGTCGCAACATCAGATCATCACCTACAGCCTCACAGCAAATAAGCAGCTGGCAGACCACTTAAGTGGAAGGAGGTGTTTGTTGTCATTGATTGCCCCTGAATATGCAGACGTCTTTCACTGATGGACACCAAGGCACTGGTAGCACTTACTGTAATAGCTACAAGGACCTTCCAGACAAAACAGGAACACATTGGAAATATTACAAATGTGTGTGTGCAGAATATTCAGTACACCTCTTGATACAATACATATGGCTAAACATATCCATTTTCTGACACACCGAGAGAGAGACTGCTATGGGTGGTTTCTATGACACTGCACATCTCCTCAAAGCACTGGATAAATAATTACAAAACAGGATTTAAAAAGACAGAAAAGGGATTAGCTATACTGAAGTGCATGTGACTGAGTATCATTTATTTAATTTGGAATTTGTTTACAGTGAGCTGTTCCAACGTTATTTAAGCCGCAACACAAAGTAGAGCAGAAAATAAATTTTAATCTGAATATGACAAAAATGTTGAGGAATTTTACAGCAGAAACATTAGTGACACACTAATAAGCACTCTATGGTACTGCAAACTTCAGACATTAAACATAGGTAGGTGCATTGGCTAGCTGCTCTTGCAGACCATTTTAAGGTTAACCTATTTCCCCTCAAGGGTGAGACTCAAACCCTGTACCTTGTGTTTGTCAGGTAAACACTATTAAGGTTAATGATTTTATTGAAATGAGATGCAATTTGGATGCCAGGGAGATTGATTACATTGTATTTCTCCTTGAGATGGTTTTAGAGAATAACATTTTCACATTCGACAATAGATATTACAGTCAGAAAAGTACAGTTTTGTACCTACCATAAATGTAGATGTTCGAGTGTCTTCACTGCTGCAGTCATTACACTTGGGTTATCCTGCTGTCAGGTGGTCCCGCAGTCGGTCAGAGTTCCAAAATCTTGGTCCGTGTCGGTTGCTGTCGTTTCTTCCCTGACGTCAGTGCGCCAGGGGTATATAAGATGCAGCCGACGCCATTTTCTTCAGTTTTTCTTGCCCCAGATGTTAGTTGCCCCCAAATAGGTAGGCAATACATAATGGAAATAAAACATACAGAAAAGGTAAACAACAAAACCTTTAGTTACCAGAAAATACACCACATAGGTAGTATAGGGTTGAAAGGTATAGATAAGTCCCAGCTAAGAAAGAGGGGATGGCGGGTGGATAACCTGGACTGCAGCAGTGAAGACACCCGAACATCTACATTTATGGTAGGTCCAAAACTGTACTATGTTCATTGTGTTTCACTGCTGCAGTCATTACACTTGGGTTGAATCCCAAAGCTGAGTTAGGGTGACTGGCTCTATAGAGGATTTGGGGTGGCTATGAGGCCTTGCAGCACTGCAGTGGCAAAGCCAGCTCTGGATCTAGAATAAAGAGGCAAGTGATAATGCTTGGTAAAGGTGTGCACTGATCTCCAAGTTGCAGCCTCCAAGATATCTTTGGTAGGTAATCCTCTAAGGTAGGCAGTTGAAGTGGCTGTTGCCCTGGTGGAATGTGGCCTAATGTTAGTAGGTACAGGTTTCCCATGCTATGTGTAGCAGAACCGAATACAGTGTCCTCTCCACTTAGAAATGGTCTGCTTTGAAATAGCCTTTGCCTGTGATCCTGCAGCATATGCTACAAACAATTGCTCAGTTTTTCTGAAAGCTTTTGTTTTGTCCAAGTAGAAACATAACTGTCTGTGTATGTCCAAGGAATGCAGAAGTCTCTCGCCTTTATTCTGGGGATTTGGATAAAAAGTTAGCAAATTAATAGTTTAGTTAAGAGCCACACTGGATACCACCTTAAGCATAAATGAAGGGTTTGTTCTCAAAGAAACCCTGTCCTGATGAAAAATGATGAAAGGTTCCACTGCCATTAGTGCCTGTAACTCTGAGACTCTTCATGCTGAGGTTATTGCCAGAAGCAGAGCAGTTTTCCATGATATATATTTTAATTCTGCAGAATTGGCTGGCTCAAAAGGAGGTAAAGTTAGTTTTTCCAAGACAAAATTGAGGTCCCAAGTTGGTGTTGGTGCTCTCCGGGGTGGTCTTATGTTTTTAGCCCCTCTGAGATATTGTTTTAGCAATGTATGAGAGAAAATAGGAGGATCTGTGTTGTAATGAGCCGAGATAGCAGTGGCGTGGATCTTAATGGATGAAAAGGATAGTCCTTTGTCCAGCATCTCAGTCAAGTATTGTAATATCTGAGGAATATTTGGGACAAGAGGGTCAAAGCTTTGAGCCTGGTTCCAAGCACAGAATCTCTTCCATTTTTCTGAATAAGATTTTCTGGTGCTAGGCCTCCTGGCCTCCAAAATGACATCCATAACAGCTTTAGAGAGTGGTGTTGTCTGTTTGACTAATGAATCTGCCATGCAGCCAGGTTTAAAGTTTTGAGCTGACTGTGCAGGATCTGATTGTCTTGTTGAGTCAGAAGGTGTGGAGTTTGAGGTAGAATCCATGGTGGGCCTTGAGCTAAGTTCTTTAAGATTGGGTACCAGTGCTGGCATGGCCAGTCTGGGGCAATCAAGATCATCTGTGGTTTCTCTTGTCTGGCTTTTAGGAGTACTTTTGAAAGGAGAGGCAGTGGTGGGAAGGCATAAACTTTTAAGCTTTTCCAGCTGAACGAGAGAGCATCCACTTTCCATGCTTGTGTGTGATAAGTCCTTGTGCAGTATTTTTGTAGTTGGCAATTCTCTGGGGTGGCAAAATGATCTATGTCTGGGCACCCCCATTTCTGCGTTATCATGCTGAATACTTGTGGATTTAATTTCCACTCGTGAGGATCCATGATGTTTCTGCTTAAGTCGTCTGCCAGCGTATTTTTCTCTCCTGGCAGAAATTGTGCCTGCAGATGAACTTGATAGGTTAGAGCTGTGTTCCACAAGGTCATGGCTTGTCTGCATAGGGGATAAGAATGAGTGCCCCCTTGCTTATGTACCACATAACTGTGGTGTTGTCTGTCTTTAATAATAGTTGTCTTGGATGCAGAAGGTCCTTGAAAGCTGTTAGGGCATTTTGTACAGCCAACATCTCTTTTTGATTGATGTGAAGATGCATTTGGTCTGTGGTCAACTTGCCCTGAATACATTTTCCTGCCATGTGTGCTCCCCAGGCATAATCCGAAGCATCTGTTGTTAGTGTCTGCCTGGCTGTGGGTAGAGTGAAAGGCTGTCACTTGTTGACGTGACATGCCTGTGCCCACCATCGAAACTCCTGTTGTTGGCAGGGAATTAGAGGTATTACTGCTTCCAAACTGTGACAGTGCTGAGCCCAAACACTTTTTAGGTACCATTGTAATTTCCTCATATGCAGTCTGGCATATGGAATTAGAAGTATGCAAGATGCCATGAATCCCAAGGCCTGCAGAATTTTTCTTGCAGGGAGTTGGGTCTTTGTTGCCATCAATTGAAAGTACTGAGTCAGTTGTCCTTGCTTGTCTGGCGTGAGATAAGCCATCTGGGCCATTGTATTTAAGCTGGCACCCAGGAATATTATCTCTTGTGAGGGCACTAGTTTTGACTTTTTTTCATTTAATGTGTACCCTAGGCAAATTAGCAACCTTTTTACAAACGTCAGATGCTTTAGAAGAATGTCCTTGCTCTCTGCTTGAATAAGGCAGTTGTCCAGGTATGGATATATTTGAATTCCTTTTTGTCTGCAAAATGCAATTACTGGTGCCAGGCACTTTGTGAAGACCCTGAGCACAGTAGATAAGCCAAAGGGCAGTGCAGAGAATTGGTAATGCATTGAACCAGCTATGAATCTGAGGTATCTTCTGCAATTTGGTCTGATAGGGACATGCAGGTATGCCTCTTTAAGGTCCAAAGTAACAAGCCAAACTTTCTTGCCCAGCATGGGAAGAAGCTGCTGTAGTGTCAACATTTTGAATTTCGGGACCTCCAGGTAAGTATTTAGAGTAGAAAGGTCTAGTATGGGTCTCCAGGCTTTGTCCTTTCTGGGAACCAAGAAAAGTCTTGAGTAAAATCCTTGTCCCTGTTCCTGTTGTGGCACTTTTTGGATAGCTCTCATGTCCATGAGGGCTGTAATTTGTTTTTGTGCCTCTGCCCATTGATTTTGTGGCAGGTTTGGTATTCCTTTTAGCCTTGGTAGAGTGTGAAAGTGGAACCTGTAACCTTGAGACACAATGTTCAGAACCCATTTGTCTTGGGTGATTATATGCCAATTTTGCAGAAAAAGTGTTAATTTTCCCCCTAAGGGAGCTGCCAAAAGGAAAGAGTTTGGCATTTGAAGGGGGAAGTCATTGGGACTGTTTCCTGTAAGAGTGTGACTTGTATTCACCTCCTTTTGGGGTTGTAGCACCCCACTGTCGTGGTCTGTAAGAGCCTTGGGGCTGAGATCTGCCTCTTGGGTGTCTGTATCTGCCTCTTTGTGGTCTGTCTTGACACTGGAAAGGACCAATTTTTTGAAGGCCAATTTCTACTAAATCGAGGTGGCTGTACCTGTAAGAAATCCTTTACTGTTTGCATAGATTTTGCCTTATCCTCCATTTTCTTTAATACCTCTTCTGCCTTAACACCAAATAGAATATCCTGCTGTAAAGGAGCATCCAATAATTTAGCCTTAACATGATCAGGTAAAGCTTGTTCTTTTAACCAAGCATGCCTTCGAATCACAGATCCTGTAACTACTGCTCTACAAGAAGCCTCTAATTAATCAAATCCACATTGCAAAGTATGTTTTCCCACTTGTTCAGCTGCGTGCAATAATTCCTGCATTTCCTTATAGTCAGGATGTTCTGAAACTGTAATCATTTTCTGTTTTAACAGAGACATTAAATATTGCTGGTATTTAAGCATGCGGAACTGGCAATTTAAAGCTCTCACTGCTAAAGTTGCAGAAGTGTAAACTTTCTTCCCCCATCTGTCTAATGCTCTAGAATCCCTGTCAGAGGGAACTGGATTCTTAGCCGTGGAGGCCTTTACCCCTTTGGGACCCTGGTAAATAGTTTCTGGATCAGCAGCAGGGTTTTTATAAAGAAATTTGTGAGAGTCAGGGACTCTGTAGTATCTGTCTGGCTTGACTGGTGCAGGGGGCAAAGAAGCAGGATTTAAACTGGATTCAGAGAACACATCATCCACAATATCTGACACTAGCGGAATAGCCAGGGATCTGTGCTGAGGTAATAAGAGAAAGTCTCTGAGCCTTTTCTTGGATTCTGAGTAATCCTGGCCCTCCCAATGGAAATGTTCCCTCATGGTATGTAAAGTTTCCCCAAAAGAATAATCCTCAGGAGGAGAGGCTGAAGGAATAGATTCTTCAGCATCTGAGTCCTCATAGGGGGGTAAGGAGTATCCATGGTCTGAAGAGGAATCAGAAGAAATGGAAACCTGGTCAGAGGAATCATAGTCTGTATCCTGCCTAGGCCTTTTATCAGGAGGGGGATGGAAACCCCTGATCAGAGTAATTAAGTCTTTGGCCATTTTAAGCATTTGTTTTTTAGGCATGTAGGCCTGTCCAGGTGAATGCTGTACTTGCTTCTTTGTCTTTAATGGAGTTTTAGACTTGGCTGTAGTTTTTATGGTAAGGTGTGAAGGTCTGAAAACACCCTCATAAGCCGATGCCTGTTCAGCGGCTCCGCACCCATCTGAAGGGTTACTTTCCATAGACCCAACACCTTGAGTATCCAGAGGCCTAGACATCTCCACGTGGGAGTCAGAGGCGGCCTGTGGCTTTGAGGTAGCGGGTGTCAGGGGCTGCGAAAGCACCTCACTGAGAACTGGCGAACCGGCGACTGGCCTAGAAGAGGCTTCATCGTCAGTTTTGGGCCTCAGATGCCTGTCCTTATCCTTGTCTTTGCGTTTTTTGTGTATTCTGGTCATTGGTTGTTCTGATGGCATGGTGTAATTAAACCTTCGGCCAAAGTAATGGCGAGCAAAATCAAACCGATGTTTAATAGTGCGTTTGCTAAATCTTGCACAAAACTGACAACTAGTGACATCGTGGTCTGGGCCTAGGCATGGAATACAGTAAGAATGAAAATCCTTATGAGGTATTTGCTTCCCACAAGAAATACAATTATTAACTTTTACTGACATCGGTCTGAGGCAAGAAAAAGTTTCCCCAACGGGGTACTTAGCTTTATAGAAGACTTCGGTTCTGAAATTCGAATTGAAAATCTCAGGAGTCAGCCGACCGGCACTTGTGAACTGCGTTTGCTTCGGGCACCGCGCGGCAAGAAAGGCTGAAGAAAATGGCGTCGGCTGCACACTGACGTCAGGGAAGAAGCGACAGCAACCGATGCCGGACCAAGACTTTGGAACTCTGGCCGACTGTGGGACCGCCTAACGGCAGGATAACCTAAGTGTAAGCAGTGAAACACGATGAACACCATGGCATAGCTTGTGCCAATTACTACGCCAATGCTGTTATGATCAGATAGGAATGAAGGTTTCTAGTGAGTTCAAGATGGTGGGGTCATCAAATAAAATTTTACAGACGGTTTGTGGATGACTGGCACTACAGCAAAATTAGATTAATTTATTTGCTACCTTCATTCCACTACAGACTTTGCAGTTCACTGTCCCATACTAAGATACCCTATTTGGATGTTATGGTGAAGAGCGAGCCTGGTAGTAACAGACTTATTACAAGCCTTTATAGGAAAGATCGTTACAAAACCTAGTTTTGTCCATCATAGCAGTATGCATCCTAACCATGTGTTTGAGAAGGTGGTGAACGGACAAATCTTAAGGGCCTCTAGGCTATATGTTAAAGACCAGGCTTTTGAGGACTTTATCGTGAACCTGAAGAATGACTTTGAAGCTGGGGGTATAAAGGGACCGAGATAGCTAAGGGTATGTGTGGCACCCGCCAGCTTAGGAAGGGTGTTGGGAGACCCTATTTTATGAACCCCCACCTGGGACCCACACAGACTAATTAGAAGGGGCAATGTTTTAAGAGTCCTTATGACTTTTTCCAGCAACATAAATAAGGTCACTGATGTAAAGAATTGGCATATTTTAACCTCTGATTCATCTGTCGAAGCATTAGTTGGCACATCTCCTAAGTTTTAGTACAGGAATATGGCTAATTTAAAGAGGTTGTTGTACTACCTGGATAAGCTGGGTTATGGACAATGGGGAGAGTGTACCAAAAAGTGTGGTACTTGTAATTTCTGTCAGTATGTTAGAGTGCATAATGAGTTTATTCATCCACAGACGGAGAAAAAATATTTCTTTAAATGTTATGGCTAACAGTAACACTATGAATGTTGTTTATTTGGCCAACTGTGAGCAATGCAGCGCATTTTACTCTGGCAAAACAAACTGTCGGTTTCGTGAATGTATTAGGGATCATAAACATTGTATAAACTAAGGTAACACTGTCATTGCCTTGGCTAAAAATGTTCAGATGCAAGGTAATACACACAGGTTTTCTTTTACTGTGTTAGATGTTATATATGAGAAGCCTAGGTTGGGTAACATTGAAAATGAAACAGAAAGATGTGAACCAAGATGGATAGCCAAACTACTTCCTCATATAGGGTTAGGTTTAAATGAATTTGTACCTTTGAAACCTGCTTTAAAAGCTAGAAGGAAAAGGAAAAATTAATGTATATTTCCTTTTGCTGGGTTCACATTTTAGTGAGTTCAGCTTTAACTATTTGTTTTATTAGTTTTAGCTTTTGATTGCTCTGTGTATTATGACAGTGTTACATAAACATTTAGTAAATATGTTGTTTCACTAGGGTCTGAAGAAGCTATGAATCTATAGCAAAAGAGCTTACCACAGTTGGTATATGCATTAAACCTGGATTTATTTAACCTGGTGCCTGTTTGCTGCCTACTTTACCTTTGGATATTTTAAATTGTAACTGTTGTGTTTCCATACTTTGATTGATTTCACCTGCTGCCTATTTGCTGTCTGTTTTACCTGTGGATATTTTGAACTGTGACTGCTGTGTTTCCACACTGGTGCATCTCTCTGACCTTAAATATTATGCACACCAACTGCTCTTCATGTCAATGTAAAAGCTTTTTCCATCATGTACAACAGAAATGCAGATGTTAAGGAAACTCCACTGCATATGGCAAAATTTCTAATTCAGTTTGGCAGCAAATTAGTAGAGTACAGGATAACTTACATCAGTTAGCAGGCTTCTGGGATGGACAGAAACAGGTGCATACTGCCTTCATCCAATTAAGTAGGGGAATAGGTGAACACTGACTTCATTAGGAGACATACAATTATAAGGGGACTTTTCTCCCATTCACCCAGCATGCATCACTGGGGAGTAACTGAGGGAGTCTATATCACACTCTCAATATTTGGTAATGTTGACCTGCACAAGTTAGAGCTCAAATGGTTGATGGCCTGAAATGCTGACAACTGTATTTTGCAGCAAGACTGTTTTTAATTAAACTGTGGCTTGTGGAGTTTGCCCTTTTCTCAACTGTAATGCAGTCTTGGAGATGGTATACATAATTTATATCAAGCAGGAAGTTGCGGGGGTGCAGTTTTTTTTTTTTTTTCAATGTTTCAGAACATCGACCATTTCATCTCAATGTTTTGTAGGCGGTGATCTGAAAAGTTGATCATGTGACAGATTTAACTGAGTTGAGATCATGTCAGGGGAGCATGGACCATGTGAAATGAAACAGAAGTTACAGATATGATCAATACAACACAAAATGAACAGTCTCTCTATGAGAAATCCATCCATCACCCCTTTGCCCATTTTGCACATAGGGTGAGGGTGCCACTTTAGCAGTGACAATCATCTGGAGACCAGATTTACACCACTGTGTGGCTAGCCATGCCATGGTAGTTCATTCATACTAATCAGTCATACACACACACACACACACACACTCACCTACAGCCAATTTAGAGTATCCAGTCCACTTAATGCATGTCTTTGGAATGTGTGAGGAAACCAGAGCACCCAGGAAAAACCCACGCAACCACAGAGAGGACATGCAGACTCCACACAGAAGGCACCCCAGCTGAGAATTGAACCAGAGAACCTTTTGCTGTGAAGCAACAATGCTAACCACTGCACTACCTCAGCCACCTTGCACCACTGTGGCCACCCTGTATGAGAAAGTCATTCACTAATTATATAATACAAACTTATCCTACTATGGTCAGAGTGGAAATGAAGCCTCTTCTGGTTGCATGCAGAAAAGCAGAAAATGACTTGATAAAGAAGGTTAGAGAAAGACAGGAAGAAGGCAGGAGGAAACAAGGATCTACACCCAAGAGATGGATAGTGTATGTGAGAGAATATCTGTAACAGTAAAGCACAACTGTTAAAGACGGTAGGATTGTGTCCCTGAATCAATACATGTGGTGAGTACAGAAGACACCAAAACCCAAATTCAAAATGGGGAATAGGGGAGTTGTTACTGATGATAATGATGACAATGTGTGTAACATGAGTCTATAACTGTCCTTGGTTCCGCGTGGCTTGTACAGCACACTCAAATTTTGTAGACTCCCATGTAAATCCAGGGTTAGCATTCCTCTCACACATAATGTACTCCTTAAACAGAGGTATTCCACTACAACCCACAAGTAAATGTGTGTCCAACTAAAGGTAGAGAGAAATTGCTAGTGTAGAACTGTGAGGAAGAAACTAACAAGCAGTAGGGCATTACAGATTCAGGACCAGTCCCATTTACTACACTTGTGAAAGTGACCTCTTCCTCAAGTTTGGAAACCAAAATTATACTGTAAGTGTACAGTAAAAAGATTTGTATGAATTTTAAAGAGGGCATCTGTAGACAATACTGCCTTAACTGACTGACTGTGCATACCAGAGGAAAAACGATTTGGGGGCAATTGCTCCCTAAGCTGACTCAGTATTGGGGCCACTCCTGTTTGGAATACACTTCTCTGAAGTCAGGGCAAATGTGGAAGGCCTCTAGACAAAGTTTGCAGATGACTGGAAGCTGGGGGCAATCACTGAATCACCCAATGATGTAGATATTCTCCAGCAGGGTATAGATCGGACAAATGATTGGTGTCAGAACCATAGCCTAAAACTAAATGCAAAAAAAGAAAAAAAAATGCATCAGCATTCAAACACCCCATCATCAATAACACACCTCTTAGAGGTGAGAAGCCTAGGTACACAGATAGATAGCAGCCTGAACTTTGACCGCCATGTGTCAACAGTGGTGAGGAAATCCTTTTATGTGCCACAACCTATAAGTAAAGGTACATCATCCACATCCAAGGAAATTATAGTTCCGCTGTACTGCTCAATAGAGCAATAATAGAGTACAGTGTGTCATTTGGCATGTACTTGACTAGGTACTTACAGCAGTTGGAGCAACCTCAGAGGTTCCTCACAAAGAAAATACAGGGTGCACACAACATGAACTATTTGGAAAGACTAAAAGCCTATCTCTTTACTCTGTCTCCTACCGATTATTAAGGGATGACTTATGCCTGGCTTACAAGGCCCTCACAAATCCAGCCTTGATGGAGCTGCTACACATCAGCAAGCCAAACAGCACAAGGGTCATCCAATCTATGGGTCTAAACTTAGTCAGCAACTCAAACAAAACATGCTGGGGACACAGATGCATCTCAGAACTTGCCCCTTCTTTGGCAGAAGCTTCGTATTCACATTAAGCAGAGCCCTTCCCTGGCCCTCTTCAAATGCAGTTTGGATCAATGGATGGGAAATCACAAATTCACACCTGGGGTAGCACCTATAGTTTTTAAGGATGTGGCAATCTGTAAGGTACTTAATACACAGGCACAAATCCATGCCACCCTCTTGCCCCTAATGGCCATAAATTGAGTAAAAATCTGGTTATATTGGCTAGGCTTCTAAGGGGCATTAGCCTAGTAATCTCCTATGAACCTATTGTATGCAGGCTGAGAAAGGAATAATGTAGGTGAGCAGGGTGGTGAATGTGTACTACAGGAAGTGTATTGTTGAGATGCTGAGCACACCGATGGTTTACATTTGAAGTATTGTTTACAGATCTAGAGCCGCATGGTTTTAAGGCAGGCTGCTAAAACCACCGCAATGCAAGAGCACCAGAATGCGATATAAGGAAAGCGAACATAAACAGAGATGCAAGTGCATTTCATGGTAAGTGGACAACTGTGTGGGGGTTAGTGGAAAAGAGGAGAGAGAGACAGCTTGACACAAATCCCCTCTTGGCACTGACCCTTCCTTCTGGCAGTTCTACATTCCTCCAGCCATGAAAGTCCTATGACTTATTTATTCACTTAGGAAAAAAGGGCACCAGGAGTCATCAACTACATAAGAAATCTGGTTGTCATTTATACCTTACCATTTTTCCCCCACTCATACCCATAATGCAAAGGGCATTGTAGTGGATAGTCGCTCACTTCTGCAAGCACTTTAAGACCTTAGATCTCTCACCATTTGAGGCAAATACCTCTGTTGACTCTCCCTACCAAGGTTTTCCATGTAGAACTCTTTCTTTGGTCTCTGCCCCTCCCAATGTAAGAGAAATAAATGGAATCTGTTCCTCTTTCTCCCACCTCCACTTAGCTCCTGAATCTCTGGTACCACTGATTCTGGGTTCTCTGGGTCATAATTAGGGCTTTACCTTCTATGTCATGGAGTTGGCAAATTCAGTAACATTCCTGTATATTATCAATTATTGTTTACATATTCATGAAGTGCACATGATACCCATGAAGATAAATAAATAGTTATGTTGCAAAATGAAACTTGGGTATTCCTGTAATATCGGTTGGTAGAATTAGAATTTTCCACTTTACTGAATCACAACTTCAGATTATTTTGGCCAAATACTTATAATGCCAGAGTTGAAGGTGGGTCAGCATATGTGGCGCAAATTGTGCAGCTTTATTTTTCCCTTTTTTTAATTTCTCCAAATGCTTTGGGTTTCTAATACCAGGATAGTAATGGACCCCATCCCTGAATCAATCCATCCATCCATCCTCAACCCTTTTTCCTATTTTGCACATGGGGTTTGGCATGTCTCTTCCACAGTAAAAATCATCTCAAGCCAAGGTTTACACCATCGGGTGGCTATCCCCACCGTGGTACTTCATTCATATCACTCACATACACACACTCACCTATGGCCAACTTAAGAGTGTCCCATCCAGCTACTGCATGTCTTTGGACTGTGGGAGGAAAATGGAGAACCCAAAGGAAACCCATATGACTGCAGGGAGGACATGCAGATTCTGCACAGAAGGCACACCAGCCGAGAATCGAGCCAGAGAACCTCTTGCTGTGAGGCAACAATGCTAACCCTCTGCACAACCTTGGCCACCTGAATTAGAGTATGATTAAATTTTATGTTATTAGTATTGCTTTAGTCTTTGATATTGGTCAAGAATGCCCTTCTCAGTATAAGCAATTTAACCCAGAACTACTTCCTTCTACAGTTCATATGGAGTTACACATATTGGTAGCATATTTAACTATGCTTGATTTTTTTTTGTTAGCCCCATTGTTCTTTCCATTACTGTGGATCTCTATTCCACACTGCTTTTCTTTCTGCTTGCAAATCCTGTATTTTATGATTTTTCTCTCTACATAACACACTATACCTGCTAGGTGCAGCTATTTTAATTAACTATATTTTTGTTCTTTTTCTTAGACTCTTATGTCTGATTTGGCATTTGGTTTCATCTAGTTTCTTAACTATTGGTACTGGGTGATCTCATGTGATCCAAGCTGTATCCTTGTCAGTAATGCATTGTGGTGCATGTTTCTAGTGTTTATCAGCTACTTGAAAAGGGTAGTGTTTGCACAATTCACAGTGGAACATTCTTGCCACATTGTTTTGCCTATCAATATGCAGATTCTCAGCCACAAATGCCTTTTAACCAGAAACAAGATGTCACAAAGTTTCCATTTCTGTATTAAAGTAACTGCATTTGTCTATTTCTCCAGCACAAAAGATATTTCATTTGTTAAGAAAACAGGACTGGTCCAATGACCTTTTCCAGCCACAAACAAGGGCCAAAAGTGAATCAACCAGAAAACTTAAAAGGATATAAAACTGATCCATTAAAAAACATAAGCCTTTATGGGAACATAACAGGTTAGAGATGACAAACATTTCAAGATATGTCATCTGTGAAAATAATGTTACTAACAAGAATTGCATGATCCATGGTTGATTAAATATGCAATGAACAACCAGGACTTAAACAGTGACATAGTTCAGAGTACAATCACAATTGAAAACTACTAGGACACTTGCAACTGTTGACATTAAGTAAATGATCTAAACGCACTGCAATATTATATAAGGACATGAAACATGGGATTTAAGATAGAGGCTTTGTTTCAGTCACTGCAATAAACTCAGTTCAAAGATGTTTAATTCAAGTGATCTTTGCAAAACACATACATACAAGGTTGCCTTTATCTATCAAATAGAATACTTCCTTGGCAACCTTTAAAACAAGTCTGGGTGACTAGCTGGGTGACTGCAAATGTTCACAGGAGATGCATAGAGAAAGTCTACTTAATGGGGGACATTGCTCATCTCACACACTTACTGGATAATATGGCTGAGCTTTTTGTACTCATGAACCTATGAACCACTATTTTTTGTCTCCAACCACATGGTCACATTGAGCAAAATCCAGAACCTGCCTTGTGTAATGCAAATATTCAGACTTTGGATATCAAGTTACATACTACAAAGGAATAAATTCTTCCACATTAATTTCAGAAGTTTAGGCAATAAAAAAAGCTGATTTACACTACTAGGATGATAACTAATGTCTTGACATTCTGAGTATTAAAAAATGTTGGCTCAAATCAAAAAGATCACATCTTGCCATTACAATACAGTAAAAGAAAAGATGGATAATCTAATTAAGCAGATGGACTATCAATCTTACATTCAAACCAGTTTGGGTTAACTGTCACCTGATTACCAATCCTGGGTTTTGATAATTTTGATACTTTTCACTAAATCTCCAATTAAACAAACACAAGGCACTACATATTACTGCACAATCATTCTTAAACTCTACATCTAGTAATATTATCATATTATAAGCCATCCTTTCTGACTTCAAACATAAGGAAAAACAAAAAAAACTAGGAGGTATTAGCCTCTTACCTCTCAAACCCTTTGCACAAGAAATCTAGACAAAGCCTAAAATAATTGGAGGCAAAGGCCCAAAAATAGGGACAGATTTTAAATATTGCTTTTACAAACCTTGAAAGTTAACAGAACAGGATTTGTATTAGGATGCATTTTCTGATCATTATTTAGTGACTTCAATCCTCAATGTTTTGCTATAAAACTACTCATTTTGTGAGGAACAGACCAAAACTATGAGGCAAACATCTAAACAGTTGACAGGTATGCCCAAGACTAGTTCAACACATTACCCGCACAATCTATAAAATCAAGCTACCACTCTTTTCTCCCCTGATATTACACCCTGTCAAAATAAACAAATCCACAGATAAAAACATATGCACTGCATACTAACTAATCACCCAAACAATTTCCCTTGGAAAGTGTATTACCAAACTCCATAAGTGGCCATCATTTGTAAGCAAACTTACAATTTAATATCATATAGTTGGGTCTAGTTGTAAAAACAATTTTAAGAAACATTACTTACTTCCTCAATGCACTTCAGGTATATTCAAATATCCACCTCTAGATAAAGATGTGCAATTTCTCAGTGAACCATTCCTTAACATACTAGACAAATAGACACCACTGTACACAAAAAAATTAAATCTAGATCACCTTAATGACTGGCATTAGAACCAAAAGGGTGTCTGTTAAGAGAGAGCCACTGGAAACAATGGAATCTACCTGAACTAAATCTAAAGTATAGTTTGAAGTAAAAAGGTACAACAAGACAGAAGCAGATACTTTATTAGTCCAAAGACAACATAGAAAAATACTACAAAGCAATTTTGTATCATAAATAACCTCACTAAACCAAACAAGTCCAACCACAGACCCACTATCAGATGATGCTGACTACAATATTGGTTGCAAATTTAACACATATTTCAATCTGTTACAATCCTTCCACAACTACTGACAATGACATCTATGAACATTCCATAGGTACTTTCAATGTTTCTTTTCAACATTAGTGACATAATAATAAAGAAATTAAAATGTGCTACACTGCCTTCCAATAGCATAGTACTAACCTAATTCAGGTGAAAGGCTAACTGCCCTTGCAGGGCAGTCTAACCCTAGACAATTTTCCTACTTGTTGCTTAAAATTAACCTACGGTAGAGAGTCGATTATCAGTACTAATTGGGACCTAGGGTAGTTAAGATAATCAAACTGTTCAGATAATCAAACATATAATTAAACCAGATAAAAAGTTCTAAAATCTTGTTTTTTTCTGCACACAGGGAATACACTTTTCAACCAATTAGTACTTCAAGTGGGCAATTAAGAATATTTTTCACGCATGAGCAGGCTACAACCTCAAAAAAATGCACAACCAAATACATATAAAGTTTATATATTCAGACTTTGTGATTTTTCCTATTTGAAAACTTTTGAAGGTTGTGTTTGGATAATTGACATTTTGGATAATTGACGTTCGGATAATCGAGACTCTACTGTATTGCATTAGGGTTTAGAGTTACCTAAACCTTTCCAAGCTCTATTAATATCTAGGAATAACTGTAGAAGCAACTGCCTATCTACCAGTAATATATATTAATAACTCTATTAAATAGATGTATATTCCAGTCATATACAACTCTCATTCATAAAGTATCTTATTATACTCATTAAAATTTAGAATAGTCACTCTATTCTGCCCCTCAAAAATCATGAAAAAATGTATTCACAAGTAAATATTAAGTCATTTAATGTGTAACAGCATGTCCAACACATAGCATGACTTTTAACCTGGACAAACCACATGCTCTGCTCTTCTTAAACTGAGTGCAAGTCAATAAATAGGGAAACCAACAAACATCTTGCAAGATCACTTTTCCTAACCACATCAAAAGCCTTTGATACATTCTCACACTAACTTTTGTTAGACAAATTAGTAAACCCCAGTCTTAGCAAACAGATTATAAACTAGTTTGAAAAGTTACCTTAGTCAAGACCACGTCACTGGCAAAACACATTTTCCACCCATCAACCCATTTGCATTTGAAATACTCCAGTGATCCAAGCAGAGCCCTTTAATGTTTAATATCTTTTAATTGATAAAATTTACAAAACCACCACAAAAAACAATTGTCTGTACTTGAAGGACTGTTTCCCTTAGGAAAATTTCAGGTTAATATAGACCAATCCGTTAACTGCTTTGAACATTGGTTGACTACTTCACAACTACTTGTAAATATAAAAATACCTATGTGGATTGCTTTCAGCCCTGTAACAACCCCTGCAACAACTTCTAAGTAAAACTCTAAATTTTAAATAACCTTAAGCAACCTTATTGAACAATAAACCAAACAAAATTGGTGGAACTAGTTATAGATCAAAACTTGAAATTTCATAAATATAGCTACTCTGAAACTAAGGATATTTTGCAAGTTTAAACAATATCTATTGCAAAATGCTTTTGCTACTGTTGTTCTCAGCCTTTTCTTCCAGCCATACTACATGCTTCTCAGAAAACTCATTTAAGTAAATTATGAAAGATGCTATAAAAATATAGCCCGATTTTCTGCAAACCCTTTCTATAGAACACAGCATTCTGTCAAGATAGTAGCGGAGCTGCCTATGCACATCCAAAGAATGAAGAATTCTTTCCCCTTGGTTCTGGGGATTGTGCAAGAATGTAGGCAGGTGAATAGCCTGATTTAGAGAGGGGTCAGTGCCCACCTTGAGCATGAAGGAATAGTTAGTTCTGAGGGAAACCCTCTCTGGGCGGAAGATGAGGAATGGCTCTCCTAGCGGAGGTGATAGAAAAAGTACAGTTTTGTACCTACCATAAATGTAGATGTTCGAGGATTCCATTGCTGCAGTCCTGACTATTGGGTATAGTCCGCGTCCCAGTCGGCCCGAATACCAGAGAAAGGCTGGCGTCGGTCAGGGCGCATTAGACTGACGTCAGTACGTCAGGGTACTAATGCGCATGACCGACGTCATATCCTCAGTCTTTTCTTGCCCCAGATGTCAGAAGACCCAAAAAGACAAGTCCCAAAACAACCTGCACCAAAAACATGTATAATATATACAACAATATATATATATATAAAATATAAGCATGTAAACTCACCTACACAACCACCCCTAACACAGAGGGGAAGGAGGGAGGGTAAATTGGACTGCAGCAATGGAATCCTCGAACATCTACATTTATGGTAGGTACAAAACTGTACTATGTTCTTCGTCTTCCATTGCTGCAGTCCTGACTATTGGGTAGAATCCCAAAGCAGAGGTAAGGGAGGCTGGCAAATTATAAAGTAGTAGGAGCTGACAACATGCCTTGTAAAACAGCTGTGGCAAAACCAGCCCTAGTCTTAGAGTATATAGGAAGGTGATAATGCCTAGAGAAAGTATGCACAGAACTCCAAGTAGCTGCTTCCAGAATATCCTTAGTTGCCACCCCCCTTAGAAATGCTGTTGAAGTGGCAGTAGCCCTAGTGGAATGAGGCCTAATCCCAGCTGGAATCTCCTTGCCATGATGGGAATAACAAAATGCAATGCAAAAGCCAATCCACCTAGAAATAGTTTGTTTTGACACAGGCTTGCCCTGTGAACTCAAGGCAAAAGAAACAAGTAACTGCTGAGACTGCCTAAAATTCTTAGTCCTGCTCAAATAATAACGCAATTGCCTGTGTACATCTAAAGTGTGCAAAATCTTTTCCCCTTTATTTTGAGGATCTGCAAAAAGTAGGCAAATGAATAGTTTGGTTTAAAGCCACACTAGAAACCACCTTAGGCATAAAGGAAGGATTAGTACGTAATGATACCCTGTCCTTATGGAAAATCAAAATGGGCTCTACTGCCATAAGGGCCTGCAACTCAGACACCCTTCTTGCAGAAGTAATAGCCAACAGAAAAGCAGTCTTCCATGACAAATATTTCAATTCAGCAGTAGCTGCAGGCTCAAAAGGTTGTAGAGTAAGTTTTTCCAACACAAAATTGAGATCCCAAGCAGGAGTAGGAGCTCTACGTGGGGTCTTATATTCTTTGCCCCTCTAAGAAACTGCTTGAACAAAGGATGCGAAAACAAAGGTGGGTCACAATCATAGTGAGCTGAAATTGCTGCAGCATGAATCTTTATGGAAGAGAAGGACAAACCTTTGTCCAATAATTCAGTAAGATATTGAAGAGCCACACTCAAATTAGGCTCTGAAATCTCCAAATTCTTTGCTGTACTCCAAAATAAAAATCTCTTCCATTTTACACTCTCCTAGTACTAGGCCTTCTAGCTTCCATAATCACATTTAAAACTTGTTGAGGAAGTTGAGACCTGCTGTGTTTCAACACAGAATATGCCAGGCTGTGAGATGAAGAGATTGAAGCTTGACATTGAGCAGATGACCGTCCTTCTGAGATAACAGATGAGGAATCAGAGGTAAAGGCCATGGAGGCTTCTTTACCAGACTCCGTAGAAGTGGGTACCAGTGTTGCCGAGGCCAATCCGGAGCTATCAAAATCATCCTTGGCCTGTCTTGTCTGACCTTTAATAGTACCTTTGGAAGAAGCGGTAGAGGTGGAAAGGCATACACATGAAGGTTTTTCCAACTGAAAGACAGAGCATCCACTTTCCAAGCTGTGTGATGAAACCCCTTTGTGCAATACTTTGGCAGCTGGTGGTTTAGTGGAGAAGCGAACAGATCTATGTCTGGAGTTCCCCATGACACTGTCAGTTTCTGAAATACATGAAGATCCAGTTTCCACTCGTGGGGATCCATGATTTGTCTGCTTAACACATCTGCTAAGGAGTTCTGTGCTCCTGGCAGAAACCTTGCCTGAAGAGTTAGTTGCAAGCTTAGCGCAGTCTCCCATAAAATCATTGCTTGCCTGCATAGAGGATAAGAATGTGTTCCCTTGCTTGTTGATGTACCACATGACAGTTGTGTTGTCTGTTAGAATCAACACCTGCCCTGGAAGAAGTAACTCCTTGAAAGCCATTAATGCAAACTGGACTGCTAACATCTCCTTCATGTTGATATGTAGATGCTGTAGTCTGGCAGGCCACTTGTCTTGTATCCACTTTCCATTTAGATGAGCTCCCAAGCAATGTCCGAGGCATCTGTCGTTAGAATCTGACTTGCCTCTGGCCGGGTCACAGAGAGTCCCTTGTTTAGGTGACATTCCTGAGCCCACCACAAAAATTCCTTTTGAATGCAAGGTATTATTTGAATGACAGTGTCCAAATCCTGACAGTGCTGTGTCCATACATTTTTGAGATACCATTGTAGCTTCCTCATATGCAGTTTGGCATTGGGAAGCACCAGAATACAAGATGCCATGAACCCTAATGCTTGAAGGACTGTCCTTGCAGTCAGCACGGACTGATGAGATAGTTGATGGAAGTAAAGTGACAGACTCTTTTGTTTGTCCGGGGTTAAAAAGGCCATCTGGGCTGCTGTATTCAGTCTTACACCCAGAAAGCACATGTCTTGAGAGGGTACTAGACTGGACTTTATTTCGTTCACAGAATACCCTAGGCATCTTAGCACTGCTATAACATATTCCAGATGCTGTAGAAGGTCTTCCTTTTCTTGAGCCAGAATCAGGCAGTCGTCCAAGTAAGGATAGATTTGAATTCCTTGAAGCCTGAAGTAAGCTATCACTGAGCCAGAACCTTTGTGAATACTCTGGGCAGTAGATAAGCCAAAGGGCAATGCAGAGAACTGATAATGAGAATTTCCAGCTCGAAACCGCAGATACTTTCTGCAACTTAGCCTTATAGGCACATGAAGGTAAGCTTCCTTGAGATCTAAAGTTACCATCCAGTGATCTTTGCCCAGCAGAGGTAAAAGCTGTTGTAACGTCAACATCTTGAACTTGGGAATGTCCAAGAACGTGTTGAGGAGAGATAAATCCAAAATTGGTCTCCACATGTTCCCCTTCTTTGGTACAAGGAACAGGCGAGAATAAAATCCTAGGCCCCTCTCTGACACAGGGACTGGCTGAATGGCCCCTATGTGAAGTAACTGTGAACTTGCTTGTGAGCCTCTTTTCTTTGTAGAGGAGGAACGTCTGGCATGCCTTTGAAAGGGGGCATTGTATGGAAATAAAATCTGTAACCGTGGTGAATGATATCCAACACCCATTTGTCTTGAGTAATTAAATCCCAATTTTCTTTGAAAAGAGACAGTCTTCCCCCCAAAGGAGCTGCCAGACGTGAATCTGCTGGCAGCTGAAGAAACAGGTCATTGGGTCTGTTTACGAAAGGACTGACCCCTGCCCTCACCAGAAGTCTGAGCAGGTGAACTCCTGTTCTAGGCCTAAAAGAACTTTGAGCCCTGCCCCTACCACGCCTAGACCTACCCCTAGACTGAGAATCATAAGCAGGATATGTCCACCCCTTAGCAGGCCAATTTCTACTAAACTTGGTGGCTGCACCTGCAAAAATCTTTAACAGTTTGCATAGACTTAGCTTTGTCCTCCATTTTCTTTAAAACAGCTTCCACAGGCGAACCAAACAACACATCAGACTGTAAAGGAGCATCCAAAATCCTTGTCTTAACATGCTCAGCTAAATTCTGATCCTTCAACCAGGCATGCCTGCGAAGAACAGAGCTGGTAGCAGCCACCCTCGAGGAGGCCTGTACAGCATCAAAACCACATTGCAAAGAATGCTTACCCACTTGTTCGGACACATGAACCAAATCCAGCAACTCTTTACACTCAATACCTTCCGCCAAAGCATCCACCTTAGATTTCAATTGTGAAAGAAGGTAATTCTGATATTTTAACATGTGAAACTGACAATTCAAAGCTCTCATGGCTAGAGTGGAAGAAGTATACACTTTCTTTCCCCACCTATCCAAAGCCCTCGCCTCTTTATCAGTGGGGACAGGATTTTTAACCACAGAAGCTTTTACACCCTTAGGCCCCTGGGAAATAGTTTCTGGGTCCGCCCTAGGACTCTTAAACAAATATTTATGAGCTTCGGGCACCCTATAATACCTATCAGGCTTAACAGGAGCAGGAGGCAAAGAGTCAGGGTTCAGGAAGCCTCTGCAAAACATCTTCCACCACATTCAACACAGGAGGAATAGCTAAAGGCCTATGCTGGGGTAAAACAAGAACTCCCTAAGCCTTTTCCTGGAGTCAGAGTAATCCTGGCCTTCCCATTTAAAGTGCTCCCTCATGGAATGCAAAGTCTCTGAAAATGAGAAATCCTCAGGTGGAGACGCTGTAGGAGTGGAATCATCCACATCAGAATCAGAATAGGTAGGATACTCCTGCAAATCTTCCACAGAAGATTCTGAAGCCTCAGAACACTGTTCAAAACTCTCAAACTCAGATTCCACCCTAGGCCTCTTATCAGGCGGGGCATAGAACCCTAATCATAGTAATCAAATCTTCTGCCATCTTAAGCATATGTTTCTTAGGTACAGTACCTGAAATGGTAGGAGAAGCCCCCACTGAAGCTGAAGTAGGCCTACCTCTCATAGAAGTTTTGGCAACAGAAGGAGAGGCCCTAACTACCTTGGGAAGAGAGGAAAAACAGTCACCTGAGAAGCCCCCTCAGCCTGGCCTACCTCCTGAGAAGGCACATCCTGTAAGAGTATAGTTTCTGCCTGGGACTCCAGGAATGAAACTCCTGGCAAACCTCCGGCTCCACTGAGCCTTCCAAGAAACCGGCGTCCGGGACTGCGGTTCCTCAACCCTAGGCTTCACTGTTTTATCCTTGCGCTTCTTGGGAAGCGGCGCCGGAGCATCCGGCATTTTATAATTGCAACGCTTCCCAAACACTAACCTGGCACAGTCTAACCTCCTCTTAATAGTGCGTTTGTTAAACCTAGCACAAGAGCCGGCAACCAACAACGTCGTGCTCAGGCCCTAAACAAGGTATACACAAGGTATGATAATCCCCTATGAGGTATCTGTTTCCACAAGAAATACAGTTATTCACTTTTTCTGACATCCGTAAAATACTGAGGCAAGAAAACCAAAATGTTCCCCAACGGGTACTTAGCCAACTCTGTTTCGGTCTGAAACTCCTTTCGAAATATTTCAGTACGCCAACCTGCACTCGCAAAAACTTCTGCATCGGACCATGCGGCAAAAAGACTGAGGATATGACGCCGGGTCATGCGCATTAGTACCCTGACATACTGACGTCAGTCTAATGCGCCCTGACCGACGTCAGCCTTATACTCTGGTATTCGGGCCGACTGGGACGCGGACTATACCCAATAGTCAGGACTGCAGCAATGGAAGACGAAGAACATCTGCCCTGCTGCTAGCTAAGTTAAAAACTTCAGTAGGGCAGAAACTGCAGGTTCAAAAGGAGGTAGAGTAAGTTTTTCCAGAACAAAGGTATGGTCCCATGGGTGGTCTGATGTGGATGACTCCCCTAAGAGAATGTCTTAACAGGGGATGTGAAAAGACAGGAGGAAGAGCAGGATTATGGGTCAAAATGGCAGAGGCATGAATTTTAATGAAGGTGTACGAAAGGCCTTAATCAACCACACCAGCTAGGTAATCTAAAATAGCAGCAATCTGGGCTGAATCAGGATTGTTGTGCTGCTGCTGGCACCAACTGGAAATCCGTTTCCATTTAGCCAAGTATGATTTCCTAATGCTAGGCCTTCTGGATTCCTTGAGAATGTCTTCAACCTGCTTGCTTAGGGTAAACTTGTCCCTGGATGCTGTGGAATTATCCAAGCTGAAAGGCTAAGCATTTGCAGGCTTGGGTGCACAATCCTTCCCTTGTCCTGAGTGAGAAGGTCTGAGGTATCAGCCATGGACGCTGGTTGGTTAGTTCAAGAAGCAGAGGATACCAGTGTTGCCTGGGCCAGTCTGGTGCTATCAGTATTGCCCTTGGGCCCTCCTCCCTTATCTTTAGAAGCACTTGAGGTAGTAGGGGTAAGGGAAGGAAACCATAAATGGAGAGATTAGTCCAAAGGAAGGAAAAAGAATCTGTTCTCCATGCTGATTTCTGTTTGTTCCTGGAAGAGAATCTTTCCAGTTGAGAATTTTCCTTGGTGGTGAAGAGGCCTGTCTGTGGGACTCCCCATGTTTGGGAAATGCTGAGAAAAATCTCCTGATACAGATGTCACATTCATGGGGGTCCATCAAGTTTCTGCTGAGGTGACCCGCTAGAGTATTTTGAGCCTCTGGAAGGTAGTGTGCGTCAAGAGGTGCAACCCCAGAGAGTGAGCAGTTTCCCAAACTTGCATCGTTTAGTGGCATAGAGGGTAAGAGTGGGTGCTCTCCTGTCTATGTACCACATATTACTGTGATGTTGTCTGCTTTGACCAACAGGACCCCTGGTTCCCATTTTTTCTTGAAAGCTATCAGGGCTTTTTGCATTGCCATAAGCTCTTTCCAATTTATGTGCCTGTCCTTGAACTGAGCCTCCCACTTTTCTTGGTATCGGAGATGCTAAAAGTGAGTTCCCAAGCTGTCTTTGAGGCATCTGTGGTGAGAGTTTGACCCTAGGGTGTGAATCTGGATGGAAGGTCCTAATTTTGGGCAGAAGTCTGCACCCAACGTGCAAACTCTTCTTTGAGACAAGGGATCAGCTGTATCTAGGTCATCAAGGACAGAGTACTGGCACCAAACATTTTTGAGGTACCACTGTAGTTTCCTCATGTACAGCCTTGTCAGGGGAACCATGAGGATGCAATATGCCATGTATCCAAGTGCTCAGAGAAACTCTCTGGCTGAGATGCATTGTTTCAGCTGGATTCATTGAAAGTAGTGGATGAAAAAGGAGACCTCATCTGGGGGAAGGAAAGCTTGTTGAAGTGAAGCATCCTGGTGTCTCCCCAGGAAAACTATCCTGTTGGTTGAACACTGTTGGATTTTTGCAGATTTACTGTGAAGCCCAGAGAGGACAAGAGACCTTGGGTAAACTTCAGAGTATCGTGAAGATTTGATATAGTTGTGGCCTGTATCACGCAATCGTCCAGGCAGGGATATATTTGGACCCTTCTGGTCCAGCAGAAGGCAATTGCAGGGGTTAAGCACTTGGTGAAATTTTTTGGAGCAATAAGCAAGAACAAAGGGCAGTGCTGAAAATTAATAGTGACTGGAATCTGCTCTGAAGCAAAGAAAATTGTGTGTGATTTTTGAATTGGGATGTGCAGGTAGGCATCCTTCAAAGCAAGAGAAACCAAAAAGGCTCATGGGGCTAACATGGGTAAGAGTTTTTGAAGTCAGTATTTTGAAATTTGGAACCAAAAGAAACTGATCGAGGTTGGACAAGTCTAAGACAGGATGCCATGAGCCTTATTTTCTGGGAACCAGGAATAACCTGGAGTAGAACCATTTTCCTTTTTGCTTTTCTGGAACAGGTTCCACTGATCCCTGAAAACACAATCAGGGCCTCTGCTTTTTGATTCTAAGGAATATCTGGATAGCCTGAGTCCTTTAAAGGGAAGCAGGACTATTCGACCCCAGACAGTTCGACCCCAATGCATTTCTATACAATTTCATGTAAAAATTTATATGTATTTTATATGTGATTTATTAGTGGACAGTTCGACCCTGGACTATTTGACCCCAGACTGTTTGACCCCAAATATATTCTAGTAAGTACTTTATCATTATGTTATTTAATCAATTATTCAATTACACTTAATTTTTCATTGTAAATATATATATTTTTACTTCAACATTTCTATTTAATTATTACATTGGTTAGTATAAGTATAACACACAAACTTTTAACATATAACTAGTGTTATGTTTTATCCTACATTGGTCAAGCCTAAATCATATAACCACTGACTAACTAAACAAACATTGCTGCATGTGCACATATCAACATACTGAAAAATATAACGAATATATATACATGAATGACTGAAAACTAATGCACATAGTAATAACTACTACTTACTAAGAAAAACCTTAAAAGGATCCCACATTCAATGACATATTCTTAATGACTGCTGCTTTATAATCATGAAACTAACCTCCAGTACGTGCACATAAAACAGTGTGTCAGGTTGTCATAGCAACCTAAGCAGATATTAATGTCTCACTAAAAAACAACACAAAAGTGATCAGATGCAACACTCAAGCATATGCTTGAGTGCATCAACAAAAACTAACATATCTAATATCAAAATATATTTTAATGAAAACCTTTAAAACATGTAAGCTCACTCAAACACTACTTTCTAATAACCGGACCGAACGTTTGAACTGGCAAATTATAAACATGTGCATCCGTTTTGTGTCTATATATTATCTGTGGAACAATGGACATAGTGCATAAGTAAAAATGATCTAAATGCAGACCAAACACCCGATGATGCAAAACATATTGGCTACAATAAATAAAAACTGAACCTGCACCTACAAAGCTAAGACACCTGCACTGTTGTAGAGAGAATAATGCTGCACACCGAACTAAACTCCAAATTATTTCAACTAACTAATTGCATTTTTTGTAAAGTAAGTGTAGTCGAAGCACATAAATAGAAAAGAAAAAGACCGTCTAAACCAATTTTAAGAATGTTTAAACAGTCTTCTAGTTATGCTTTGATTGCTTCAGCTTCACTTACATTATTTTTTTTTATTCAGGTCCAACCGTCCGGGGTTAAACTGGTCAGGGGCAAATTGGCAGGGTCCAAACGTCCTGACTGCTCTTTGAAAGTGAGTTTGTAACCATTTGAAATAATGTCTAGAATACACTTGTCTGAACTGATGCAAGTCTGGTTTTGTTAGAACAAGGACAGCCTTTCTCCTAGTCTTGTGGGGGAGGTAAATTAGTCATTGTTGCTCTCTAACAGAAGCCTGGGATCTAGAGCTCCCTTGCCTGGAGGTTTCAAGGGTCCACTGTCTGGGTCTCTGCAGCTGTTGCCGCTGCCTACGAGTCCTTTCCCACTGGGCTTTCCTCTGTCTGCATCTAGGTTGGGAGGGAAAAGACCAGTGTTTAGTGGAGAAGTTCCTGTTAAAGACTTCAACAAGTTCAGCCTCCTAGATTTAACAGTCTGCATAGACTTGGCTTTGTCTTCCATCTTTAAGAACAGGCTCAGCTTTTGGCCCAGAGAGGAATTCCTTGTCCAGGGGAGCATCAAGATGATTAGATTTAACATATTCAATAAAAAGATTGTTCTCTAAGCCACACATGCCTTCTAATAATGGAGCATGTGGCAACTGCCCAAATATAATCCTCCATAGCATCATAGCCATAGTGCAAAGAGTGCCTTGCTACCTGAGAACTGGAGTGGCAGACATCCAAAAGTTCTTTAGAAAGGTTTTTTTTATCCTTTAGTGAAGATACTTTTTGTTTTAGCTAATCCAGAATGGTGAAACTGAAGTTGAGAGCCTTCATTGTGAGGGCAGATGATGTATATATCCTTTTCCCATATGTATCAAGGGCTCAGCTCTCTTTATCCATAGATATCTGTATCTGTAGATTTATGATGTAGGTAAAGGGTTTCAAGAGAACTGGCCCTAGCCCCTTTGGGTCCTGGGGTGACCATCTCTGGATCAGCCGATGGATTTTTGAAAAGGTATTTATGGGAATCCTGCACCTAGCAAAACCTGTCTGCTTTACAAGGGTCTGGGTGAAGAAAGACTGGATTCAGGGAGGAATCCTGGAAGACATCAACCACCACTAAAATGGGTGGAATAACAAGAGATTTGTTTTCTGTCAGATTGAGGAATTCTCTAATTCACTTTTTTCACTGAGAGTATTCCTGTACTTCCCACTGAAAATGTTCCTTTATAGCATGGAGAGGTTCTCCAAAGGTGATATCCTTGGAGGGGCAGGGGGGGGGGTGCTTAGGCCAGATTCTCCTCTAAATCTGAATCCTCAAAAGACGGAAGGGAGGGTCCTTCTTCAGAACCAGACCCCTCTAGGTCTGAATCCATATCAGATTCAAAAGGGTCTGGGAAACAGTCAAAAGTAGGGTCCCTCTACATTTTACCTGGGGAGGCATCCCTGGGAGCTTGTCCTGACCTAACTATGGAGATCAGGTCTTCAAGTCCTGACCTAACTATGGAGATCAGGTCTTCAAGCTAGTTTAACCAAGTCCTATTGGTATCCCTGAGAAAGGGAGCTGGTAGTCCTAGGTGAAGGGCCTGCAGCAATACTTCTTTTAGAAGTCACTTTGTCCTTCGGTTTAGGGATGTCACACATCCTGAAGTCTGTCTCTCACAAAGAAAGATGAATCAGTGTAGGCCGAAGCCGCACAGCAGCATCACTTGGAAGACAGTGCTCTTCAGAAGCAAAGGCCTGCTGAGCAGATCCAACTGAAAAGCTGAGAGTAAGGACCTGTATGGAATTAGAGGGACCCAACAGCATGTCGGACTCTGAATGGGTCTTGATAGAGGCCTGCGGCACCACCTCAACACGGAAGTCAACAATCACAAGCCTAGAGGGAGGAATGGATGAAGAATGGTTGTTGTCCCAAAGGACTAAGCTTGGGCCTCTTCCTTTCCTCGTAATCCTAGGCTGGTCAAGCTCCAGATGACTGGCAGATGCCATCAGATGCTGATGAAAAGATTCAGGACTTGGCAATCTAGCTAAAATCTTGGCTCTATGTCTGATCACCCTAGAGTTGAAGCAGGTGCAAAACCAGCAACTACTGAAATCATGACAGGCCTAAGCAGGTTACACGAAATGTGGAACTCTAAGTGGGGTTTGTTTACCACAACAGAGACATTTACTTAATCTGATAGGAGTTTAAAGCAAAAGAAAAGAGTTCCCCAATGGAGTACTTATCTTTCAGATGACTTTTCTCTGGTGTGGACTGACCGACGCACTGAAACACTGCTTTGGGCTCTGATGGCAAGAAAAGACTGATTTCATGACGTAGGCTGACTCCCTAAATACCCAAGTGTACAGACATTGGTTAGGGCATCTGCCAGCCTTAGGAGTAGGAAATAATTTTCTCTAGTTGTCGGGCGCCAAAGGTTTTCACAGCAGGAAATCCCACACGTCAGAACTGCAACAGTGAAACACAAAGAAAGTACAGTTTTGTACCTACCATAAATGTAGATGTTCGAGTGTTCACACTGCTGCAGTCATTACAATTGGTTTATTCTGCCGTCAGGTGGTCCCGCAGTCGGCCTGAGTTCCAAAGTCTTGGTCCTGCATTGGTTGCTGTCACTTCTTCCCTGACATCAGTGCACCAGGGGTATATAAGATGCATCCAACGCTATTTTCTTCAGTTTTTCTTGCCCCAGATGTCAGGTGCCCCCAAGTAGGTAGGCAATATACACTGCTAATAAAAAATATATATATAAAATAAAAGCAATACCTTCAGTTACAAGCAAATACACCACAAAGGTTGTATAGGACAGAAAGGTATAGATAAGTCCAGCTAGGACAGAGGGGATGGAGGGAGGGTAACCTGTACTGCAGCAGTGTGGACACTCGAACATCTACATTTATGGTAGGTACAAAACTGGACTATGTTCATCATGTTACACTGCTGCAGTCATTACACTTGGGTAGAATCCCAAAGCTAAGGTTGGGTGGCTGGTCTATAAAGAGTTAGGATTGGCTATGAGGCCCTGCAGAACAGCAGTGGCAAATCCTGCTCTGGATTTAGAGTAAAGAGGCAAGTGGTAATGCTTGGTAAAGGTGTGCACTGAAATCCAAGTTGCAGCCTCCAAAATTTCCTTGGTAGGTACTCCTCTGAGAAAGGCTGTTGAAGTGGCTGTTGACCTGATGGAATGTAGCCTAATGCTATTAGGGACTGATTTTCCATGCTGTGTGTAGCAGTAATGAATACAGTGTCCTATCCATTTGGAGATAGTTTGCTTTGAGATAGCCTTGCCCTGTGATCCTGCAGCATATGCTCCTGAAAGCTTTTGTTTTGTCCAAGTAGAAGCGTAGCTGCCTGTGTATGTCCAAAGAGTGCAGAAGTTTCTCCCCTTTACTCTGGGGGTTTGGATAAAAAGTTGGCAAATGGATGGTTTGGTTAAGAGCCATACTAGATACCACCTTTGGCATAAAGGTAGAGTTTGTCCTTAAAGAAACCCTGTCCTGATGAAAAATTATAAAAGGTTCCACTGCCATTAATGCCTGTAGCTCTGAGACTCTTCGTGCTGAAGTTACTGCCAGGAGTAGAGCTGTTTTCCACGATAAAAACTTTAGATCAGCTGTATTGGCTGGCTCAAAAGGTGGCAGGGTCAGTTTTTCAAAAACGAAATTGAGGTCCCAAGTTGGTGTTGGTGCTCTCCGGGGCGGTTTTATGTTTTTAGCCCCTCTGAGGTACTGGTTTAGCAAGGGATGAGAGAATAAAGGAGGATCCATGTTGTAATGTGCTGAAATGGCAGATGCGTGGATCTTAATTGATGAGAAGGATAGGCCTTTGTCCAGCATCCCAGTTAAGTATTGTAAAATCTGAGGAAAGTTTGGGACAAGAGGGTCAAGGCTTTGAGCCTAGTTCCAGGCGCAGAATCTCTTCCATTTTTCTGAGTAAGCTTTCCTGGTGCTAGGTCTCCTGGCCTCCAAAATGACATCCATAACAGCTTTAGAGAGAGGTGTTGCCTGTTTGACTAATGAATCTGCCATGCAGCCAGGTTTAGGGTTTTGTGCTGACCATGCAGGATCTGATTGTTTTGTTGAGTCAGAAGGTGTGGAATTTGAGGCAAAATCCATGGTGGGCCTTGAGTTAAGTTCTTTAAGATTGGGTACCAGTGCTGGCGTGGCCAGTCTGGAGCAATCAGAATCATCTGTGTTTTTTCTTGTCTGGCTTTTAGGAGTACCTTTGAAAGGAGAGGCAGTGGTGGGAAGGCATAAACGTTTAGGTTTTTCCAGCTGAATAAGAGAGCATCCACTTTCCATGCTTGCGTGTGATAAGTCCTTGTGCAGAATTTTTGTAGTTGGCAATTCAGTGGGGAGGCAAAAAGATCTATGTCTAGGCATCCCCATTTTTGCATTACCATGCTGAAGATTTGTGGACTCAATTTCCATTCATGAGGGTCCATGATATTTCTGCTTAGATCGTCTGCCAGAGTATTTTTCTTTCCTGGCAGGAATTGTGCTTGCAGATGAACTTGATACGTTAGAGCTGTGTTCCACAAGGTCATGGCTTGCCTACATAGGGGATAAGAATGAATGCCCCCTTGCTTGTTTATGTACCACATTACTGTGGTGTTGTCTGTCTTTAATAATAATTGTCCTGGACGCAGAAGGTCCTTGAAAGCTGTTAGGGCATTTTGAACAGCCAACATCTCTTTTTGATTGATGTGAAGATGCATTTGGTCTGCGGTCCACTTGCCCTGAATGCATTTTCCTGCCATGTGTGCTCCCCAGGCGTAATCCAAAGCATCTGTTGTTAGAGTCTGCCTGGCTGTGGGTAGAGTAAAAGGCTGACCCTTGTTTAGGTGACATGCCTGTGCCCACCAACGAAACTCCTGTTGTAGGCAGGGAATCATTGGTATTACTGCTTCTAAACTGTGAGAGTGTTGACTCCAAACACGTTTTAGGTACCATTGTAATTTCCTCATATGCAGTCGGGCATATGGTACTAGTAGTATGCAGGATGCCATGAATCCCAGGGCCTGCAGAATTTTTCTTGCAGGGAGATGGGACTTTTTTGCCAGTAATTGGAAATATTGAGTTAGCTGAACTTGTTTGTCTGGCGTGAGATAAGTCATCTGGCACCCAGGAATATAATCTGTTGTGAGGACACTAGTTTTGACTTATTTTCATTTACTGTGTACCCTAGAGAAATTAGCAACCTTTTTACAAATGCCAGATGCTTTATAAGAATATCCTTTGCTTGAATGAGGCAGTCGTCGATTTTGCAGCAGGTCTGGCATTCCTTTTAGTCTTGGTAAAGTGTGAAAGTGGAACCTGTAACCTTGAGAGACAATATTCAGAACCCATTTGTCTTGGGTGATGGTTTGCCAGTTTTGAGAAAAAAAGTGCTAGTTTTCCCCCCTAAGGGGGCTGCCAAAAGGGAAGTGCTTGGCGTACGAAGGGGGAAGTCATTGGGACTATTTCCTGTAAGGTTGAAACTTGTCCTGAACTCCTTTTGGGGTTGAGGTGCCCCAATGTAGTTGACTGTTAGAGCCTTGTGGTTGAGATCTGCCTCTTGGGCCACTGTATTTGCCTCTCTGTGGCCTGTCTGACACTGGAAAGGACCAATTCTTTGTTGGCCAATTTCTGCTAAATCAAGGTGGCTGTACCTGTAAGAAATCCTTGACTGTTTACATAGATTTAGCTTTATCCTCCATTTTCTTTAACACCTCTTCTGCCTTAACACGAAACAAGGTATCATGCTGTAAAGGAGCATCCAATAATTTTGCTTTAACATGATCAGGTAAACTCTGTTCTTTTAACCAAGCATGTCTTTGAATCACAGAACCTGTAACTGCGGCTCTACAAGAGGCCTCTAAAGAATCAAAACCACATTGCAGAGTATGTTTTCCCAGCTGTTCAACTGCATGCAATAAATCCTGCAATTCTTTACAGTCAGGAGCTTCTGAGCTTGCAAGCATTTTCTGTTTTAACTGAGCCATTAAATATTGTTGGTACTTAAGCATGTGGAACTGGCAATTTAGAGCCCTTACTGCTAAAGTTGCAGAAGTGTAAACTTTCCTCCCCCATCTATCCAAAGCTCTGGAATCTCTGTCAGAGGGTACTGGATTTTTTGCAATGGAAGCCTTAACCCCTTTTGGACCCTGGGAAATAGTTTCTGGATCAGCAGAAGGGTTTTTATAAAGAAACTTGTGAGAGTCAGGGACTCTATATTACCTATCTGGCTTGGCTGGTGCAGGGGGCAAAGAATCAGGAGATAAGCTGGATTCGGAGAACACATCATCCACAATATCTAGCACAGGCGGAATAGCCAGAGGCTATAAAAGGAAATCCCTGAGCCTTTTCTTGAATTCTGAATAATCCTGACTTTCCCAATGGAAATGCTCCCTCATGGTATGTAAAGTTTCCCCAAAAGAATAATCCTTAGGAGGAGAGGCTGAAGGGATAGATTCTTCAGCGTCAGAGTCCTCATAGGGGGGTAAAGAGTATCCCTGGTCTGAAGAGGAATCAGAGGAAATGGAAACCTGATCAGAGGAATCATAGTCTGTATCCTGCCTAGGCCTTTTCTCAAGAGGGGGATGGGAACCCCTGATTAGAGTAGTGAGGTCTTCAGCCATTTTAAGCATCTGTTTCGTAGGCATGGAGGACTGTCCAGGAGAATGTTGTACTTGCTTCTTTGTCTTTACTGGTACTTTTGTCTTGGCTGCTGCTTTAATGGTAAGTAGTGAAGGTCTGAAAACACCCTCAGAAGCCGATGCTTGCTCAGCGGCTCCGGACCCATCTCAGGGATTAGTTTCCGTAGGCCCAATACCTTGAGTTTCCAGAGGCCTAGTTGTCTCCACGTGGGAGTCGGAGGCGGCCTGTGGCTCTGAGGTAGCGGGTGTCAGGGGCTGCAAAAGTGCCTCACTGAGAACCGGCGACGCGGCAACTGGCCTAGAAGAGGTTTCTTCATCAGTTTTGGACCTCGGATGCCTGTCTTTATCCTTGTCTTTGCGTTTTTTTGGAATTGCTGTCGTCGGTTGATCCGACGGCATAGTATAATTGAACCTTTGGCCGAAGTAGTGCAAAGCAAAATCAAAACGTCATTTTATAGTGCGTTTGTTAAATCTAGCACAAAACCGACAACTAGTGACATCGTGATCAGGGCCTAGGCATGGAATACAGTAAGAGTGGAAGTCCTTATGAGGTATTTGCTTCCCACAAGAAATACAATTATTAACTTTTTCTGACATTGGTCTGAGGCAAGAAAAAAGTTTCCCCAATGGGGTACTTAGCTATATTGAAGACTTCGGATCTGAAATTCGACTTTGAAAATCTCTGGAGTCGGCCGACCGGCACTTGCAAATTGCTTCTGCTTCGGGCACCGCGTGGCAAGAAAGACTGAAGAAAATGGCGTTGGATGCATCTTATATACCCCTGGTGCACTGACGTCAGGGAAGAAGCGACAGCAACCGACGCTGGACCAAGACTTTGGAACTCTGGCCGGCTGCGGGACCGTCTGATGGCAGGATAACCCAAGTATAATGACTGCAGCAGTGTAACACGACGAACATCATCCCATTACCTCTCTCTCTAATTTATTTGCAACTCTATTGTCTCTTACTCAAATCACATGCAGCTTTCCCTTGAAATATTCCTTCTTAGACACATCAGTCTGCAAAGATTCATGACAGATTTTATCAAGAGGCTTGACAAAAACAAAGATCAATTCAAATCTCACATTGCAAAAAAAGTGAAACAAGTGCCTGACTTTTTTTTTTTTTGATACAGGGAATAAACACAGTTAGAAATACAGAGACATACCGACTCTCATGATAAGCAAACATATCCAACAGTAACCTCTAAAATTCAAACCCACATTAATCATATAGCCATAACTATAAAAGCTTGACTAATGGCAAGTAAATTGTAGGAACAAAATTTTGGGAAACTGTAAAGTAAAACTGATAAATGTAGACTACTAAATTCAGGCAGTTCTGTCACATGACATGACCCTTTGTTTACCATCATGTTTACAAACTATTGTACCTTTTTTTATGCTGAATTTTTTATGTGAATTGTAATTGTATCTCTTCTTTAGACTTCATCTTATTTTGTGTGATCTGGTTCGTGAAACCGTGCTGTGAACACAGACAGAATAATAAGTGGCTTAAAAGCACACCAATATAAAATTTCCCCAGTCCTAACCAAATCATGTGAAGCAAACAGTTGTCAAATCCGTCTGTCAACAGAATACATTTACAACAACACACAATGGTTGGGAAGGAATACAACAGCTGCTTTAGCTGTTTAGCAAATTTCCTAGATAAAAAAGAGGTTCATGCCAGTAATTACTGAAGAGAAAAAAGAAGAGCTAGCTCTTGTAATTTCTGTTTCACAGGTTATGACAGTATACAATCTGCAGTTAACAATAAAAATACATTAGTCTGCAAACAGCTGTAAATGATTAAGTTACTGCTGCAAGTTGAGCAGCATATTAGATTCTATCATATTAAATTTATTCCCACAAGATTTGCACTTAAACTATGGCCTGAACCCAGCTGGAACCATTTAGCTCAGAAAAATGAAAAAAGCCATTCATTCACATATATGCGCATTCACACATACACATGTACACCTCACACACACACACACACACACACACACACACACACACACACACACACACACACATTCGTTCGTTACTATAAGACAATTGTATGGTCTTCAAAGAATACAGTCAGTGTCCTACACCCATCGTTACTCCTGTCCTGTCTGTTGCACACACTGCTAAAGTAAAATTTTGCAATCAGTCCCCTACCCATCACCACATCCCTACAGGCACCCCCAGCTTCGACATTTGAGTTTTCATTCCAAAGACTCATATGTGACATTTTGTGTGCGACCACTCCAATGATTTTACATTAGCAACTGCAACATAGAAAAGGAAGAGTACAGTATGAACACATACATGCTAGTATTTCTATACCAAAAGGTGCTAATCATTTAAAACACCATACCCATACAATACCGCCCTTTCTCAGTTAAATACTTCATGCACACATACAACTAGTAGAGTCATTGACCTTTCCTGGATAGATACCTCTAAGCTAGGAGAGCATTCTGATTTGCATATTATACTGCTTATACAGTATCAGGTTATAAAATATATAAATATATAGGTGTGTGTGTGTGTGTGTGTGTGTGTGTGTGTGTGTGTGTGTGTGTATATATATATATATATATATATATATATATATATATATATATATATATATATATAAAAATATATTTTTGACTCCCTGTCAGAGTGCACAATACTGTGTCAGTACAAAACATATACTGTTTCTATCAAGAGTCCCCTCAGAAATGTAAGGATTCAGCATAAGTTTCAATAATCAGGTGATTTTATTACAAGCAACTAGGTAGTTCACCATAAACAATATTAACACTTCAGCATCTCACAAGCAATGCATTGTGACTTCTTAAAAGGGCAATTTCAATATGTACTATTACACAAGCCTTCTGTGAAGGTTGGGCACTGAGTTGACAACTCTATACTGTAAAAACACCACTGCCAATCAATCTGTGGACCGGTGAGCCACTGTGTTGACCCCTAACCAGGAAAAGCCAATAGACATTGCACAAAATATATACATGCATTTTAGCAACTTGTATTTACTTTTCATCAGATCATCCCTCTTTATTCAAAAAAATAATTAAAAAAAAAATCACTTTTTTTCCAAAGTATATGAAGGATATGTATTTGCATCATACATTTAACACTCTGGACTGATCCTATAAAGAGTAGACATGGAACATTAACAATTTAACATCATAGAAAATTTAGAAAATAGAAGTTATGGTTAACTTGACTGTCCTAGTGATTTAATTCACTGTTGGTTTTGCTAAAGTAATAAAGACGACTCTCCATTCCAGGATACATTACAATAATTTGAAATCTGGCTGGAATTAAGACTGGAAACCAGCCAAATTAAAATTAGGACTTTCGTGGTCATTAGTCAAAATACAGTCAACTGGATTAGGAACAGGAACAATCAACTGTGACATAATTATTCAAACTGTCTTGAACATTTAGTTGCAGTAGATATGTTGTCAGCACAGGTCAAGATTTGCCATACATCGATCTAGATATTCTTGGCTCATTTTGGTTTGACTGGTTTTCCAGACATTGCATTCAGGAAAAGGGGTTGGAGGTTGCCATAATGTTTAAGGCATTTTAATTAGCCAAGAGGTACATGGTTTGATTCTCACCAAAGGAAATTGGCCAGGCTCAAAATGATCCACAAGGGCAGGAAGCCTAGTACTAACATATGAACTTACGACACATATTAGGAATTGAATGAATATGTCTATTACATGGAACAACATACCATTTTTTAGTTTGTACCATACAAGAACATGGTTCTGATTTTCTGCACTATTCCACCTGTTGTGTCCTACTTTTAAGGCAACTTGATGAGATTATAGGACAGGTAGTTGTGCAGAGTGATGTTGATCATAAAACATTTTGTACAAAAACTTTAGCTTTTTTATCATTAAAATAAATTGCATGGTACAGTACAACTCTTGGCTCACCTTTTAACTCTTAAGTGCATAACACTTCATAGTTGTCTCCCAAGTATTAGCTATGAATAACTTGCTCTGGTGTCACTTTGTGGAGTAATTCAATATGCCATTACAGTTTTATGCACAACATTCTCTTTTAATATAATTTGGCTGTTTGTACAGTTATCGTGAGGATCTGAAGTAGCATAAATAAACTAATCATCCACAAACTGTTAAAACTCACCAGAAGTAAATTGCATATTCCCCACTCAACTGTCCAGACTTTTGTTTCATTATTTTTGGTCTTTTCCTTATAAAAGTTGTGGCAAATTACTGAGAAGTTATAAAATAATCATATACATTTGAGTTTGACTTCATATCCTTCATGCTAACAAATCCTGTTGTATAGCAACTTTCTAAGTTTGTAAGACCAATACTTAAAATCTGTCCCTATTTTTGGGCCTTTGCCCCTGCCAAATAAATTTTAGGCTTCGTCCAGATTTCTTGCAACAATAGGTAGAGAGGTAGGCAATGACCTCTCTCTGCATTTAGTGAGATCTTGGTGACCCTAATATATGTGACGTAGAACTTCTCATTGATTTAGGGGCACTGTGCCTCTGTCTTAATATAGCAACAATCCATCATGCTGTAATAACGGTGCTCTGACTGTAAAATACTTATGTGGTGTTTGGTTTGTGTCAAACAATTTGATCATTCGTTGTGCACATGCTGGAAAACAGCTTACAATTCTAGGTAATTTTAAGTAGTTTAAGCTTTACTAGTCTTTTTGGGGTTGCAGGTCTTACTAACATAATACTTTGCATAGACGCTACAACATCATTTTCAGTTTCTGGTATCAGTTGGTTGCTGGCCAACACAACAGAAACAAGATGTTTGTCTGGTGAATGCACTGCTTTGGCTTCGAACATCCTCAGTCTTATTAATGGTCTCAGGCACATCAGGGCCACTTTAGCAAGACTGCATGACTTGATTAAAGGAATTGCTGATTTACAGTCAGTATGGAGCTGGAAACTCTTGAGCCCTAGTGGATATTTGGAGAGAGATCAGAGAGGATCAAGAGACGCAACAAAAATGTCAGGAAGACTTTTTACCACAGGACCCTCACTCAGGCTGGGGCAAAGTGAGAGGGAGAGGATCAGGCTAGGGGCAGAGGAGAAACAACAACTACTTCAACAACCTCCTCCAACAACGATGAAAAATTTTACTCAAACCAATTGCCCCCTTGATGTCATCAAGTCCACTCATGATGGTAAATTATTAAACTTTACAAGTACACAGACTTAGACATTTCTCAGGAACACTTTTCACCATTTAATAAAGGGTTTAAATTTGTTCTCAATCTGATATTCCATCTGGTGGACTTACTTAGTGAATTAAAATTGTTTACCAGGAAACTGAATTTTCAGTTATATTTTTCCATCACAAGACTACAGTTAGACATTCAAGTGAAAACATTTGCAAGAAGAAAAGTACCTTCAACCTTCCCCTCAATCCAGTCACAACCATTTTTGAGAAAAGCTGCGAGAGAGAGATTTGCAAATTAAAAAACTGCTCTCCCCGCTATTACAACCTGACCAAGGATGAATGGAGATTGCTCAATGACCTTAAAACAAATCCCAACATCAGAGTCATGAAACTGGACAAAGGGGGTGGCATATAGATTATACAAGTCATATGCTCAACATGGTGGTGGTTTCCAAAAATCAAATTAACATCACGTACAAAAAAAAAATAACATTTTTTTGGAAAACAATTTATCACAAGATACCATCACAACTGACACCTACAACTTTCTGGTAAACAATTTTCCAGCCATCCCAAGAATATTTGGAATAACCAAAGTCCACAAAGATATCTTGGACCCCCTTACCAGCCTACAGTCGCAGCACAAGGATTCAGGACATATCCTATGGCAGTTTTTATTGACAGCATTTTAAAAAAATTCATTGAAACAGATAAATCACATTCTAAAATATTTCTGGCATTTTTTTATCCAAAAACTAGCAAGATGACTATGCTAACTTGGTCAACTTTGTTACAACTGATGATGAAGTTTTCACTTGCATTAACCACACCACTAGCTTAGAACTTTTCCATCAAGCTATTACTGAAAATACCAACTTGAATGATGTAGTTATTAATTTTCTAGTGGCATGTATCCCCCCCTTTTTTTTTTGAGAACTAATACTTTCATCAAACACATGGGATAGCTATGAGTGCATCGTGTGCCCCCATATATGCCAACCTTGTCATGTGTTCCTGGATAAAGAAGTACATTTTAGATTAAATCTACAGTAAGTTTTGGCATATACATTTAGAATTTTTGGATGACATCTTCATTTTGTGGTTAGGGTAGGTCGACACTCCATTTTCCTAGGCCATATTAACCGTACAACTGGATTTTTGAGATTTACTTCCTGCCACTCATATGACAGTATTAATTATTTAGATGTCACCATTTCAAAAGACATAACCTACAAATTATTTAGCTCTGCCATCTATAGGAAACCAACTTTTTCCTACAATTCCCTACATTATACAAGTTATCACCCACAGCTATGTAACAAACATCTTCAGAGGTCAGTTGATTAGGTCAGCTCATAGGTGCTGAGTTCGACTCTTACTCAAGTGTAGCTGATACAGTTGCAGACATGTCCCTATAAAGAGGTCACCCAAAGAAACATACTTGAAGTTAAGTGTGTGTGTGGGGGGAATCTCCCACTACTAGGAACAGAAGCAACTTTCAATCATTACCCTGTACACACGACCAATACAAATACTGATATTAAAAGTTTTATTAATTCATTAGTACTCACCCACAATTCACACTCCAAGGAATTCAGAGATCTTATTATAAGATAGTGGAATCATTTCAAAGTCAAAGAGAATATATACAACATTCTGGGTGACACTCCATTTTTGTTTATAAAGTGGAGAGGAATATAAAATGCAAGTCAGAACTACAAATGGATAATAAGCAGGTCTATATTAGAATGTTAACAGAGCAGAAGAGCAAACACCCTTACGTCGACACAGCATAACCAAAATGACAAACTCGGTCAAAACAGCGATTTTTTTTCCCTTGGAAAAAAATTGCTGGGCCATTGTCGGGACATTGCCATTTCCTCTGACAATTTGAGATTTAGTCATTTTGGTTAAGCTGTGTTGATGCAAGGGCGTTCAATCTTCTGCCCTGTTGACATTCTAATATAGACTCTGATAAACTTACATTCACCACAAAAGGCACCACTCTACACAAACCTTTTAGAGGAGAGACGTTGCAATCAAGATGAGCAAGTAATGCATATGTTGACAGATGGATTACTACTTTGGATTCTCTTTGAAGTCCATTCTTTCAAATTATCTTAATTTTAACTGTAGAGTTGGAAGGTAGAGGACTCATCAGGGAGGAGAGCTTAGTTAAAACTGTAGACTTGAAAGTTAGGGGACTAGTCAGAGGGGAGATAACTGTAGACTGGAAATTACAGGACTAGATGTAGATGAGAAAAAAAGGGGAGTAAGGGGGAATTGAGTTAATATAAAGACTTCAGCATATTTGCTAGGATGGCTACTTGCAGGGGAAAGATGGAAGAGTGAGACAAACGGTAATGAGATTTAAGTGATGTGATCAGCTTGGCACTGCCATGTAGGTGACTGAATTCCAAACTGAACTCAGTTAGGTCGGGAGAAAATTACAAGGTTTTGGAAGTAGTGCAGGAAAAGCATAATCGGTGCACTGTAACTTAGTTTCAGGAATGCTCAAACTGGAGATGGGTTGTGAGAGATGTCTCAGACTGCATGATGAAGTATTACGAATGCTAATGGAGAAAATGAGTCAGAAGTATACAAGTAAACATAACACAAATTTATACCTGTATACATACACTTTACATCGCACACATTCAAATTATATAACTGTACGAGTGTACATATATACACACAATTATGTTACCCTGCACAGATATAGGCTGCCACAGTACTTCCGATGTTAGCATTGCTGCCTCAGAGAACCTGGCTCTTTTGCTCACTTCACAGCTGGGTTGTTTTCCTCTGCATATTTCCATGCCCTTTGTGTATCTGTAGGAATTTTGCTGAGAGCTGGAGTTACATTGTACATCTCAAAAACTGTGAAATTGCAATTTTTCAAGCTGCATACATGTGAGTGCACTTGTGTGAGTGTGGGTCATGTCCTGCAATCTGCTGGGACTCTATGTAGGATTAACTTCTCTGCCCTGTACTCACTGAGAACTTAACTTCTCTGCCCTGTACTCACTGAGAACTGATACAAGATCCAGCACCCCTGAGACTCTCAACTAAATTGGATTAAGAGTGTAACTGTAAAATATATACAAACATGTACGTGTGTATATACATACAAATGCTTGCAAATTCAATCAAAACATCATTGCCTTTGGTGCTGGAAAATTCAAAAGAATGTGGGTTCCATCCCCATAAAAGGTGGTTGTATTCATATTCTATTACTAATAATGCCCGATGAGCAGACCTTCTAATATGTTAAACAAAAACACCATTTTGGCAATTGTGTTAGCTTATGTGCATGTTACCAAGCCCATCACTTAGCTTCTCACTGAAAACTCGGCTTTGAGCTATTACATTTCAAGCACAGGCATGGATGCCCTTCTAGCTTGCCAATATACCAAAACACTTGTTCCCATAATAACTGCCCAGGCTGTTCTTAAAAATATCTAAACTAGTGCTTGGTTTAACATAATTTGGTAGTCTGTTCCATGCATCAGCTGCTCTCTGAGAGCCAATTAGCACACTTCTCATTCCTATAGAATCTTCTACATAGGTTGTCTGATAATTTTCTACTGCGATTTGATAACCCCAAGCATTCCCAGAGGTTGTCTCTCAACGTCCTATATAACCGAATAAGATCTCCTGTTAGATATCTATAAGAGAATGTACAAGTTCAGGTATTTTAGTCTTTCAAAATAACTTAAATGTTCACATCCATGGATGCCTTCTGTACTCTTTTCCAGTTTACTCATGCATATTTCCACATTGTTAGTCCATACCCAAGTTTGGGTCTAATGTAACTAACAATGACTTCACTTCTGATTTCCTAGACTTTATAAATATGTTTGTACAACCTATAGTTCTATAACTATCATTAACCAATTGGTAGATATGAGAACAACTCAAAGCTGGATCTACCCTTAAGCGAGTCCACAGTTTCAATCAGTGTGTGCTGTATTACATATTCACCTCTCAGTTAAGGTCTCCCAAATCTCATATGCTTAGTTTTTAATGTATTTAACAGCGTATTATTCTCCTGTGCCCAAGTGGTCAATTTAGTCAACTTCTTTGGCAGACATGCCTTATCTGTAATGCATGTAATCAGTTTACCCAGTTTCAGGTCATTGCATATAGACTGCAGAACACCTCAGATGAAAAAGGTCTGGAAGATGCAATCTAAACAAGTAAGGGCCTAGAGAGACATCCCTGAGAGACATCCTGATTTTAACCAAGAATTTCACCTGTCCAATTGCTGTATGATACTTGCCATGTCCTATTTGTAAGCCATACAGCTATCCATCTTATCAAGAGTACATCAATATCTAGTTGTACTAATTTATTGGTCAGTGTTTTGTGTCTGACCCTGTCAAATGCTAAAGTTAAATATAAATAAATTACATCACAGCACAATTTTTCATTCACGGTTATTACAGTATTGTTATAGAACATCATGGTAGTTACAGGTAACTATAGATCTATTTTCAACATATGCATACTGATGCATGGTTTCAACTCCCAGCTATTCAATTCTGACAACAACTTATCCAACATTACCTTCTCTATTATTTTTCCACAACATGAAAGAAGACTTATGGTACTGTAAATCCCTGCCAAAGTGTTCTCAGGTCATTATTACTAATCATGTCGCCTCTCTATGCTTTGTTTGGATCCAGTTTGCGCAGTTCTTTTTTTATATAATCTGATTTGTTTCCAGTACCTGAGGCTACCTGAATGTCAGTAGGACAACTTAGCACCCCCTTTGTGGAGCCAAACTGTTTTGAATAAGATTTTGTAAATAAATCTATAATTTATTGTCTGAGAATAAATTTTAGAATCTGAATACAGTTTATCAATTTATGTCTTTATACAGAGAAAAGACATCTTATGCATCTATAAAAAGGTTTCTTGTTATGTTCAATATCTTTATATACATTTTCTTCAAATTTTTCTTGATCTTGTCTCTCACTATGTTTGTCCAGCTGATTTCAGTTTTCAAAGTTGTAGTTCAACCTCTCTTCCACTTCTTATATTTTTGTATTTTATATTTTTTGTCTCTCACCTTAATCAGGTATCTTGTTCTTACTGACATATATCCCCCTGATGTTGTATGCCTTTATTCTTATATTAAACATTTTGATTTTTTTGCACTCAATTTCAAAACTTTCCACATTCCCTCTTCAGTTTTTCCACTAACACCTCACTCCAGTTAGTTTTACATAGTGACTATTTTGCTATCATATAATTTGTAATTAATCTTCTGTCCACTGATTTAGATTTCAGTTTGGCAGAATTACCTAGCAACACATTAACCTTTATAACTCCATGATCACTGCACATCAATGGTGGTAAAAGTTGACAAATTCATTTCTTTAGGAATGCAACAATGTCTAGCATGTTCCACTCTCTGGTAGTTTTTTTTTTTTTTTTTTTTTTAAATCTGAAGCAACTTTTACACCTGAATATATGTTGTGAATAATTTCCTCATTAATGTTTTTGAATCATTATTCTAGTCTGTTTCTGGTAAATATAAGTCCCCATCTAAAATTATACTTCCCCTCCTGTGTTTCATGCAGAAACTCCTCTAGGTGATCTGCACTTAACTTTGGTGGTCTATACACTCCAACAATTAAATGTTCCAGGGATGTCTTTATTCTCACAGACACTGAACCCCTAGCCCCATCATAACCTTTGATTTAGGGGAGCAAATCAGTGATTAGACAAATAAAGCACCTTCACTCTGACACCATCCTGCCAAATTTAGCCTTTCAGCTTACACTACAGACCTGTACATTAGCCCGCAGGCCACAGAATTTGGGTCTTTGATTAAGGTTATGTTTGGAACTGTGTTTTCTACATGGAAGTTTCCATTTTAATTTTCAGATTGACATTGACATAGGACCACTATGGATTGACTTTCTAATATGTAACAATAAAATCCTGATTATGATCTATATGACCTGAGATTGAGCAATAGTCTCTGCGCTGGATAAGCTAATGAGGGAGGATATTAGTAAGTGTCCAATTCTCCCTCACCCATCCTTGGAAAGGCAGATACAATCCAGTCCACAGCACAGTTGGAACATACTGGGAGAGTGGATGCACAGCAGATGGCTCTACAGACCAGGATTGTGTGCTTAGTAGTGCAGAACTACTTGTGGTGACCTGCAGGGGCTATCTGGGCAGGAGTGCTTATACAATGCATTCGAAGTGGAGTGGCCTATGTTGACGGCAGTGCACATATTAGACAGTACATATATTAGACACTGAAGGCAGGACTATGTTATAAAATAAGCATCCTGAGTTCTCTATTTTTGATTATACGAGCCAAATAAAATGGACAACAGTTGTAATTAAAAGAGGGAGAGTCACATTTAATAGGTGCAGCAGTTTGATGCAGGGTGTACCCTGGCATATTCTCTGTACTCTAGAAAGTATATTTTCTGAGTATGCTAGAAACATTGGGGCTTTATCAAGCCATATTATGTCTATGGCCATCTAAAAAATGCTTCTTAACACTGCGCACACACGCATTTTGTATACATGTTTAGTATCTGCATTCTGAATCCACTTCGGTCGCCCATTTAGAATGTCGATACGAAATGCTGTATCCAGAATGCTGAAAAATACACCAAGGCAAAAATGAATACATCGACAACTTTGGTCTGATGTATTTGGTACAACAGGAGGTGACATCACTCACCTCTTGCTATACACATTAACGTACTGCTACATTCTAAAGTCAAAGGTACGTTAATTCTACTATTCTGCGGGGGGGCTGCACCCCCCAATCCACCTGCACATTAAATATACCAACTCTGAGAACACACTATAGTGAGAAAATGGGCTAATTCCTTGTTCCTCACTGAACCTCGATCTCCCTACACAGTATCAAACCCAAACACTCAAACTACACTACCCCATTCACTGTAGTGTAGTCAATACATTTTAGTTTGACATTCTGCCAACTTGAAAACTGCAATTCTACCACATGCCGGTCAACCGATGTAGGGTTGCAATACTTGGATGAACTTTTGGCTAAGGAACATGGTTTCAGTAATGATAGGAAGATATTGATTCATCAATTGCTTGAAATTGTGCTTTGTAAAAATGTGTTCTTGTTTAAGGGTCAGCATTACTTGCAGCAGTGGGGGGTGGCCATGGGCACCCCCTGCGCTAACACTTATGCCAATCTGGTGGTATTGCAATGGGAGAAACAGTTCTTATTCTCACATGAAAAGTATAGTCTTATTCGACTATACAAACGCGTTGTGGATGATATCCTCATAGTTTGGGGGGGGGACTAGAGAGGATTTCACAAATTTTTTGCGTTATTTGGAAATGACCACCTCATTCCTTAGATTTACCAGCAAAATTTCATCAGATGAGATACATTTCTTAGACGTGACTTTGAAACTCCATATGGATGGTTCCATCAGTTCAACTCTGTACAGGAAGAATGTATGGAAAAACAGCCTACTTCGCTTTGACAGCATGCACCCGAGAAGTATTTTTCCTGGCATTGTTAAAAGTCAGTTTCTCAGGGTGCAGAGACTATGTAGAGAGAGATCTGCTTTATTAAGAGAAGCAGATATTATGGAAGATCTATTTCTAGACAGGGGGTATAATCGCACTATGGTTAGTAATATTAGACGTGATACCCTTGGAAGTATACGTAGTGGGAGTAATATTAGGAACCTTATGGATGGACAAGTGGCTATTATTAAGAGTTATTCTACAAGTAATAAATCATATAGATTGACTGAAATGGTTAAGTTTATAACTAAGTATACTAGTAACATTAATGCCATCAAGAAGGTCATATCTAATAATTGGAATGTGCTCATGATTGATGACAATACTAGGAAATTACTAGGAGTTAGACCAGGTTTTGTTTTCAAAAATTGTGAGAATTTGAAAATGATTTTATGTAATGATCATTTTACTGCCTCTCCATCTATACCTTTTACATCATTACCCTATGGCACCTTCCCTTGTCACCACTGCAAATGGTGTTGTTACTTAGTAGACACACAAACATTCTGGAATCCTTTCACTCATTTTATGTTTAAACCCAGGTTTCATGCCACATGCAACACTAAGAATTTAATCTATCTTGCAACCTGTAATGATTGTGAAGCATTTTATGTAGGGTTAACTACCCAGAGGTTGCAAGATAGGATATATAACCATCTATATAATATTCGTAAGTTGAATGAAACAAATGCCTTGGCTAAACACATAATGGAGTTTTCCACACACAGCTTTTCCTTTAGAGTCTTGGAAGTGTTGAAGCAAAGGGTACGGGGTGGTAATTTAGTTAATGAGTTAGCATTGATGGAATTGAAGTGGATCTTGCAGTTTGGCTCACATATACCTCCTGGGCTCAATAATTATGTATCCCTGAAACCAGTTCTTGAGTTAAATAATAAATGATGGTGACATACTAGATTATAGTTGGAGAGGTTCTATTTAAACCATTCTTTCAGACCATTTGAGAGATACAAACATTTTTTTATGTATATTCTTCATTTTTTATATATATTTCTTATACACATTTCTGTATTTATATATATATTTCCTTGAATGCACATTATGACTTGTTTTTTATTACAATATTAATTAGGTCTAATATATCCTATACATAGTTTTTAAGTGATACTTTTTATGTATATATATATATATATATATATATATCTTGTATTCTTTGTCATGTCTTTTGTTTAGATACTTTATGTGTAAGGGTTGCTGTGTGGTTTATGGTCCATTTATGTATTTAGTGGATCTTAACCTATATATATATATATATATATATATATATATATATATATATATATATATATATACTGAGTAAATAGTGGACTTCAATTAGGAGGTAGCTTTAACTATAGCCCCCTACTCTTGTGACGAAAGAATATGTATTTACATATATATATAAATCTATTTACAGTTTATGTTTAGTGAAAGTTATTGATTTTAATGAAGTAAATTTTCTCAATATATAACTACGCGTTTTTTAGATCTGTATTGACATTTTGAGCTGCATGTACTGTCGGTGTGACAGTTGCGATCTCTAGCATGCATGATAGACTTCTGATGTTTCCGAAGTCTAAGGGTATATTTTTAAGATACGAATTTATTTGGTTGAGCCGTTAATAATTATCGGCTTGATGGTTGTGATTTTTGACGCATATATATAGGCTATGGCATATGTTTGCTAAAATGACAGTAGCTTCCTGAATGCTATATGTGTTTAAATATGCACAATTTTTTGTAAGTGAACTAATTGCATAACTGATTAGTTTTCCCGCCTTGCCATAAGCAAGGAATATATAAGGGGCTTGTATTTTATGCATTTTTGTTGTCTGATGAAGCGTGGGATGACCCACGCGAAAGCGCTTACATTCCTGGTTGAAATAAAGAACCTTTTCATTATTTTACCCTGTTGAATGCTTCCATTTTTTGGATTCATCGTGGTTTGGTAATCCTTCTTTCATACTTTGAAAGTCAAAGGTACGTTAATTCTACTATTCTGCGGGGGGGCTGCACCCCCCAAACCACCTGCACATTAAATATACCAACTCTGAGAACACACTACAGTGAGAAAATGGGCTAATTCCTTGTTCCTCACTGAACCTCGATCTCCCTACACAGTATCAAACCCAAACACTCAAACTACACTACCCCATTCACTGTAGTGTAGTCAATACATTTTAGTTTGACATTCTGCCAACTTGAAAACTGCAATTCTACCACATGCCGGTCAACCGATGCAATTTGACCACATGCCGGTCAACCATTACAATTTCAAGGTTTTCAGTGTAAATGTATATATATATATATATATATATATATATATATATATATATATATATATATATATATATATATATATATATATATATATATATATATATATACATGTGTGTGTGTGTATATATGTGTGTATATATATATATATATATATATATATATATATATATATATATATAATATATATATACACACACACACACACACACACACAGTTTGCTTACAGGGAAGATTGCAGATCTCAAAGCAATACCTCTAATAGTTCTTGTTTTGGCAGCTGAAAATGTTACATTCTAAGTGCGTGGGGTGCAACAACCTGAGTGATGTGACCATTTTACTAATGTCAGAGGTGTTGGGGGACAGTAATTAGCATTTGAGAGTACAAAATGGAATTCACTGACTACACCTCTAGTTTGACGGGTGCTACTGTTGCTGATAAGCTTTACTTTAATTTCTAATACATGCAGTATGATTTGTCTGTGTTGTACGCCTTCCCATTTGTAACTTTAGCTCACTGATTCCCTTATCCAAGCTTATTTAATTCATAACCCTGAAACTATATGTTCTTATACCTACCTGACTTATGTTACTGTCAAAGAAGGTGGCCTCATAATGTGTGCAAGTATCCAATTAGGAACCTGTTTGGATGGGGGAAGGGTACAATTATATCTTCCATCTTTTCATCAGAATGAAGACACCGTCATACAGATTCACATATTCTGCTTCTTTTAGACCTTTTTGGCACTTCTGACCACAGTGTGCTCCCCCCACCCCCTAAGAAGAGGGACAAACTTATAACATCCAACCCCAAAACTCAATATTAATTTTGGAGGCATGCAAATATCCCAAGGGGTGCAGAGTGCAGGGGTATGGCAAATGCTGACTTTCTGCAGCCATGCAGGAAATCGACACTCTGAAGTGTAATACATTTCACTTTACCACATTTAATTTAATAATCTCAAGTGTGACTTGTCTCACTGATTTCACCATTTGTTGCACATTGCATCTGTGACACATTTAAGTGACAAAAGGTTAAAGAAACAAGGGAATGCAGTTCTCTTCTCAATCAGCATTCCTAAGCTCCCATTTTTACTGTTAGGCAGACAGTAGGAGAGGTGCTGAAGCCAGCAGGAGGTCATTATAGTTCACAAATGTAACACCCCCCCTCCCAGAAGCATTCAACCACAAGAAGTGACATAAGGCACCAAACTGTTGTGTGTACACCTACAATACCACACCAGTGAAGAGCTACATTTTTTTTTTAAATGGAAATCTACCCATACCTTGTAGTGCGACCTGTGCATGCTATAGGACTAAACTGAGCCAGAGAAGTCCTTCAATGCAACATTTGTACTTCAAGAGGAAATCACTCTCAAGATTATGACAAAACTTTACTTTATAGTAAACAGTCCTCTGATTAATGAAGTAGGCTGATGAAGACACTTTCCATGCAGCACCAGAATTATGTAACTATTTCCATTTCACAACCAGATAACCCACTTTCAGCAGAATGTGAACCACGTCAAATGTACAAACTTACTGCAGCCTATGGAATGTTCACTGCAGACAGCAACATGCAGACATCTCTGCTTTTGTTAAGTAAGGCTCAGCGAGGGCCTTGTATTTAGGCACGTACAATACCCTAAATAAAAAATAAGTAGTTTTCTCAACATATGCACAATGAAGCTCTCCTAAAGTAGAAGGTACAGAAATCGATGTACACACCACCTACACTTACAATGCACACATTTCTCTTTTTTTCTGCAGAGTACTCCCAGCAGCCAGCAAAGTGCACCACTGTTCCATCCTGAAGTGTGACAACTGCCCAATATTAATGCAAGACAAAGGTAGGTCTCAGAAGATTTGTAGTTTGACTTATTACAAAAACTCTCCCTCTCTCTTTGGCACATTCTCTTACTTTGATCATTTAAGGTTCGTCCATAATATTCAGCAGTTAGTCCCCAAACACTTGTCATCTACTTTAACAAGCTCACTACCAGCAAATTCTCGTAAAAATTTCTCATACTGCCTTCTGAACGCTCTTCCCTCCTGATGTTAAGAAGCCAAGATAATGTACCCACTTTTACCTCCAGATTGTGAAAACAGCTTAAAAATAGTTTGCGTACATCCATCTCATCTTACTGCAACCTTTCCACACTCTTATAGCCTTTATCAGCTGCATTTATTTGTCCATTCACTACGTCATTTAGATTTTACACGACTTTTCTGCAGGACATTCTAGTCCCACTTCAATCCAAGTACGGGCCAAAGGCATATAGAAAAAAAGTACAGTTGTGTACACTTACCATAAATGTAGATGTTCGAGTGTATTCACTGTTGCAGTCATTACATTTGGGTTATCTGCTTGCAGGTAGCCCTCAGTTGGTCATCTGCTTGCAGGTAGCCCTCAGTCGGCCTGATTAACAAAGTCTTGTGTCTTGCATCGGTTGCTGTCCCTTCTTCCATGACGTCAGGTCTTCAGGGGTATAAAACATGCAGCCGATGCCATTACATCAGTTTTTCTTGCCACAGATGTCAGGTGCCCCCCTAAAGGGAAGCAATTAAATATAAAAGTACAATGATACACCTCCAACAAAAAAGAAAAATACACCAAAAAGGCTTTTAAGCATAGTAAAGGAAAGTAGATGTATAGCCAAAAGTTGTTAGGGGGCTGGAGGGAGGGTAACCAGGACTGCAACAGAGAATATACTCGAATATCTACATTTATGGTAAGTGTAGACAACTTTACTATGTTCTTCATGTTTCACTGTTGCAGTCATTACATTTGGGTAGATTCCCAAAGCTATGGTTGGGAGGAGGAATTTAGATAGCATTAGAACCAGCTATAAGGCCCTGTAAGACTGCAGTGGCAAAGCCAGCTCTGGAATTAGAGAAAATTGACAAATGATAATGCTTGGTGAAAGTATGTACAGAACTCCAGGTAGCAGCTTCTAGGATGTCCCTGGTAGGGATGCCTCTGAGAAAAGCTGTAGAGGTAGATGCAGCCCTGGTGGAGTGAAGTCTGATCCCCTGGGGGATAGGTTTTCCATGGTGCTTATAGCAGAAATTAATGCAATGGCCTATCCATTTAGAAATGGTTTGCTTTGAAATAGCCTTCCCCTCTGCCCCTGCAGCAAATGCCACCAGCAGTTATTCAGATTTCCTTTGAGGTTTAGTCCTGTCCAAGTAGAATCTAAGTTGTCTGTGCACATCTAAGGAATGCAGTATCCATTCTCCTTTGTTCTGTGGATTGGGAAAGAAGGTTGGCAAATGAATGGACTGATTAAAAGCCACACTGGATACCACCTTGGGCATGAAGGATGGATTGGTTCTGAGGGACACCCTGTCACCATGAAAGATGATGAAAGGCTCCACTGCCATATAGGCCTGTAATTCAGACACCCTTTTAACTGAAGTGATTGCTAAAAGGAAAGCCATTTTCCAAGAAAGAAATTTTAAGTCTGCAGTAGCAGCTGGCTTGAAAGGAGGAAGAGCAAGTTTCTCCAAAACAAAGTTAAGGTCCCAGGCTAGGGTTGGAGCTCTCCAGGGTGGTCTCAAAATTTTGGCCCCTCTGAGGAACTGCTTGAGCAGTGGATGAGAGAAGAGGGGAGGTTCTGTGTAATAAATAAGCTGAAATGGCTGAGGCGTGGATTTTAATGGAGGAAAAAGACAGGCCCTTGTGAAGCATCTCAATTAAGTGTTGTTAAATCTGAGGTAAATTGGGCGCTGCTGTGCTCATCCCTTGAGACTGGTTCCAGGCACAGAATCTTTTCCATTTTTCAGCATAAGATTTTCTAGTACTAGGCCTCCTTGCCTCTAAAATGACATCCATCACAGGTTTACTGAGGGATGGTAAAGGAGAGATTATGTAATTAGCCAGGCTGCACCGTTCAGTGTTAGAAGATGAGGGTGCAGAATCTGGTACTCCTGCTGAGACAACAGGGGATAACCATGACACACTGCACCGGAGGGGGTACCAGTTTTGGAGCGGCTGGTCTGGAGCTATCAAAATCATCCTTGGTTTGTCCTTTTTGATTTTTAGTACTACACTTTGGAGAGCAGAGGCAGAGGGGGAAGGCATAGACTGATAGGTTTTTCCAGCTGAAGGACAGAGCATCCACTTTCCAGGCTTATTTGTGGGGAACCCTTGTGCAAAATTTGTCTAATTGGTAGTTCTGGGGAGAAGCAAAAAGGTCTTTATCTGGGATCCCCATTTGCTTGTCACATGTTGAAAATCCTTGGCTCCAGCTTCCACTCGTGTGAGTCCATGAGGTTTCTGTTTAGTCCGTCTGCCAGTGTATTTAATTTTCCTGACAGGAATTGAGCTTGTAGGTGCACTTGGTAGTGCAAGGCTGTGTTCCACAATGCCATGGCTCGTCTGCAGAGGGGGTAAGAATGTGTACCCCCCTGCTTGTTTATGTACCACATAACAGTGATGTTGTCCATCTTTACCATTAGCTGTCCTGGAAGAATGTGGTCCTTGAAGGCTGTCACAGCATTCTCTACAGCTAACATTTCTTTTGACTGATATGCAGGTGTATTTGACTTGGGTTCCATTTGCCCTGAATGCACTTCCCTGCCAGGCGAGCCCCCCTTGCATAGTCTGATGTGTCCGTTAGGGTTTGGGTGGCAGAGGTGGTGTGAAAGGTAGTCCTTTTTTTGGTGGCAGGCCTATGCCCACCAAAGGAACTCTAGGCATTGGCAAGGTATGACAGGCATCATTGCTTCTAGATCCTGAGAATGTTGACACCATAGGCTTTTTAGATACCACTGTAGTTTCCTCATATGCAGTCTTGCATATGGAATTAGAAGAATGCAGGAGGCCATGAACCCCAAAGGTTTACAGCATTTGTCTTGCAGACAGCAGGGTTTTTGTGGCCGCTTGTTTGAAGTAGGTTGTCAAATGAATTTGTTTCTCTGGCGTGAGGTAAGCCATCTGGGAAGATGTATTCAAGCTTGCTCCCAGGAATATAATTTGTTGACAGGGTACCAGATGTGATTTATTTTCGTTTATGGTGTACCCCAGACAAGTTAACACCTTTTGTACAAATGCCAGATGATTCAGAAGTATGTCCTGGCTTTCTGCCTGAATTAGACAATCATCCAGGTATGGGTATATTTGAATATTTCATTGCCTGCAAAATGCAATAACTGGAGCTAGGCACTGGGCGCAGTAGATAAGCCAAAGGGCAGTGTAGAGAACTGATAGTGCGTGTAGCCTGCTTTTGAAGCACAGGTATCTTCTGCAAGATTCCCTGATTGGGATGTGCAGGCAAGCTTCTTTTAAACCTAGTGTTGCCAACCAGGCCATCTTTGCCTAGCACAGGAACTAATTGGTGAAGAGTCAGCATCTTGAATTTTGGAATCTCCAAAAAGGTGTTTAGAGTAGACAGGTCCAGGATAGGACGCCATGAATTGTCTTTTCTGGGTACCAGGAAAAGTCTCTAGTAGAAACTTTGTCCCTTTTCCTCTTCTGGTACTGGTTGAATAGCCCCCATGCTTAAGAAAGAAAGTACTTGTTTTTGGGCCTCTGCCCATTGATTTGGGGGTAGGTCCGGCCACCCGCTTGGTGTTGGCAACATTTGGAAGTGAAATCTGTATATTTAAAACCCATTTGTCCTGGGTAATGAGTTCCCAATTCTTTGCATGAAGAGCAATCCTTTCCCCCCAAAGGGGAAGTCAGTTGATAAGTGCTTGGAAAGGAGGCATCGGTTTAATATGCAAGCCCGTAGGCCTGAATACACCCTCAGAAGCCAGTGCCTGCTCAGAGGCTCCAGACCCATCCAAGGTAGAGACATCTCGTGGCATACCAGACTCCAAATGAGTCTCAGTAGAGGTCTGCGCATCAGAAGTAGCGGGTATCAGGGGCTGCAAAAGGGCCTCACTGAGTACCGGTGGACTGGCGACTGGCTTAGGAGAAGCGTTGGCGGCAGTTTTGGACCTCAGTGGCCTGTCTCTGTCTTTATCTTTGTGTTTTTTCGGAATCCTGGTAGTCGGATGGCTAACCGATGACATTTCTGGATAATTAAACAGAGAACTGAAATATTTAGAGGTGAAAATATATAGACGACAGATAGTGTGCTGATTAAATCAAGCACAAAACCGACAGCAAGTACATCGTGGTCAGGGCCTAGGCAAGGAATACAGTATGAATGAAAATCTTTATGAGATATTTGCTTTCCACAAGTAATACAATTATTAACTTTTACTGACATCGGTAAGGAGCAAGAAAAAGTTTCCCCAACGGGGTACTTAGCTTTAGTTGAAGACTTCGGTTCTGAAACTCGAAAATGAAAATTTCAGGAATCGGTCGACCGGCACTTGCGAACTGCTTCTGCTTCTGCTTCAGGCACCGCATAGCAAGAAAGAATGACGTAATGAGAGTCGGCTGCATGTTTTATACCCCTGACAACCTGACATCATGGAAGAAGGAACAGCAACCGATGCAGGACCCAAGACTTTGTTAATCAGGTCGACTGAGGGCTACCTGCAAGCAGATAACCCAAATGTAATGACCAAAAGTGAAACACGAAGAACATCAGACAGTTACAAAATTATAGAATGCAATAATGTCATTAGTATGAAATTAATGTTAGATGTGTATAAAAAATACAGAGATAATTCAAATTGGCAGCCCTTAACAAGATATCCAGATGAAGACAGACCAGCAGAATGTGTAAAATATATACTTTATACTTTACTGATTATTACAATTAGTGTATTAAAATTTATTGTAACTCATGGAGCTTTTTTCCCCAGGCCTTCGCTGAAAAAGGACTCGTGTCCAGTCAGACTTTCCTGATAAACAAATGTTAAATAAATAAATAAAATAAATGAAATATATGTAATACTACACATCATTCAGTTATGCTGTCAGTGTTATGCAAGAACAGAAGGAAGAGGCATACAAAACAATCAGCAAGCAGGCTGCTCAGGGTCTCGGAACTATCTCCAAATGTAAGCAGCAAAATTTCTGCTGTGTGACAAAAGACCAAAAGAAAGGCTCACCAAACAGCTTAATTTGAAGGGCATCCCAGGAAGAGCTTTACAACACAGTTTCAGAAATAACTGTGTACACTAGACTTTCTGAGACCATGTAAGCACCACGCAGAGATACAGGGCACTAAACTGCTGAGTGTCTAGTTAGGCTAGCAGCATGAAGTTGATGCCTAACAAATAGTTATGCTGTAATCACTGCACTAGCACTCAGAGTCACATTTCTGTTTGACACATGCTTAGTTAAAATGATAAAACCATCCACAGGCTACCTGACTACCATTATGTACATTAACCCGCTGTTAACAGAGCTAAGCATCAGCTGCCAGTAAAAAGAATCACATATTACTTTTTTAAGCATAGCATAAACTTTTAAAGTATACTGTCTTCATTTAGTCATCTTGACGGACAGCTTATGATTGGCATGATTGGCAGTGTACACCAAGGCTGTCAACGTGTAAAACAGCACACAAGTTTGAAGGGAGCAGAGACTCCCCTCTCATATTTTGTGTTACCGAAGAGTAAGAAAGAGGAACAGCAGCAACACCTGGAACAAACTGTAACCCAATAAGTCAAAGGGCAGTGAACTGCATAGGTACACTGCACTTTGTTAGGCTTATTAAAAACAAGTACATTATGAATAATAACCATAGTCCCCACAGCAAAGTCTAATGTCATGTGCAAAACAGAAGACTTTTAAATGTTTTACTGCCAACATTATGACTGTTTGAGGTCAGGCCTTTGAGAATGCTATCATAATTACATATTGAAGTTGAAATATTTTTGTTCTTTACCTGCAGGGCAAGCACACAAAAAGCAAATACACTATTTTTGGACTTTAAATCCAGTGGACAATGGTGAGTCTCTATACATCTGTATGATGCATTCTGTGGAATGTATAAAGTCAGCAAATTAAAGTTGGTTCTTTTTTTTTTTTTCCTGACAGCAAAACGCGAGACAGAGAGAAACACCACTGCCTCAGGCTATCCAGACAAAATGGCAGCTGTTGCCACAGCAGTAAGACAACAGCTGCTTGTTCAGACATGCGAAGCACACCTGAAATAATCAGCTTCAGACTGAAAGAATGCAAATAGGTTCCTTACTGAGGCTGTGTCTGAGCATGTAAAAGCAGTGGGTGGAAATTACTCACAGGTGCTCCACAAACAGGTGACAAAATGCCAGCTGTTCAGTTTACCTAGAACACACACACTGCATCAGCTACCTCTCCGAACTGCATGTGCCTGACAGCCTGCTTTCTTCTTCACATATTAATCAATGGTTTTCATGTCATCAATCCTGGGGATAGCTGTCACTCAACAAACTTTCCTTGTCAAGTTATATGCAAATGTTCGTATCCACTAAATGAATTCCCCATTTGGACATGGCTGTCTACTGTAGATACCAATTATTCAAGATTTAGTTTTGCTCTCTCCTATCTCTTCCTCTTCTGATTTATTTCAATGCAAGGCAACAGTAAAATCAAAATGTGACTTTATAAAGTTGTGCAATTTTCCTTTCTATGGATTAAAATTGAGCATTTCAAAGCAAGGCTGGTTTAGGACACTACAGTAAACTGCTAAAGCTCCACCCACCTACACTGTAAATGAACAAAGCATCTGAGTAAATACCCCAAGAAAAAACTGCCCCCCATGTAATCCGTTTCTCTTTCAACAGCCAGTATCTAACACGACTGGCAGTATAGTACATCAGTTTTGTGCAAGCCGAATCTCTTTCTTCTAAGGCCTGGCTCTGCATGGACAGAACGCTGTAAGCCTTGGGTATCGATTTCTCTAGGGCAATTATCTTATTAAAAAAAAAAAAACTAAAAATATAGGCCTCATGTTGCTTCTACTGGGGAGATCTTTCACAAAAAATATATAGACTTTTTGGTGCTTACGCTGCTACCGAAATAGAGACTTCATAAATCATACTTCCAGGAGCTCCTCCATGATATATTGGCACCATTTACAGCAAGCCTCTGTCACCCTGTAATAAACTGTTGCACCACACAGGGCAGAAAAAAATGGCAATTAGATATTCTGGATTCTTAATGCAGTCAAGTGGGTTTATGGGATCAAATATACAGGCAGCTTTGCATTATCATTGAAAGTAGGGATAATTACATACTAATTTTCCTTACTCTGGTATGATCTTGTATCATATCCTTTTGAATAGCTCTTTTCTCGTGTGTTTGGCTGTCGTGACTGCATATGTACAAATTTCTGCATTCAGCTACTGGCACCTAAGTGATGGCACACCTTACTGTAAAACTGAATAGCAGTAAACTAGCATGAAACCTATGTGCAGTTTTTGCCTTACAAGTCTGTTTTAAAAAGCACGCTGCATACAGAGTTAGGACACACACACACACACACACACACACACAAGAAAAGCAAACAAAGGTGGCTGTCCCACTTTCTGACTTTGTACGGTACAGTGGTTTCCCTTTAGGAAAAACAGCTCACTGCAATTGCTTTAAATTAAAAATGTGGGCAAGCCAAACTTTTTCCAACAGACAGTCAAGCCAGAAGGGAGGTTTCCATCAACTCAGTCTATGAAGCAAAGCATAAAGGCTGCAGGCCATTTTTTAACAATGTCAGCAGAATCCCCCAGTGACACGTAACATGGTTCTTGTCAGTGCACCAACCACTCAGACTGATGAATTAGCATTGTGGCTTGACTTGACCTCATCTTTCAAATAAGAGTGAGCCAAGCCAGAACAGAGACTGAAACAAGATGAAAGGATTACGCTCAAGGCTTAGTGTATAAACTGCAAAAATGCTACAGATTACAGATAAGGAGAATTTTTGGGGAGAAGGCAGAACTTAATCTATGAGCCAAGTCCTATGTGAACAATCCTGGTCATGATTTAACACACTCAAACAAATAAAGTTTATATTACTATGCAACCTACTCCTCATATTTGTTGTAGTAATCCAGTTCACAATTAGCCTAAGAGTAGCAGAGAACCTACTATTTTGACTTAAATACTGAGCAAGGAAGTCCTTTAATGTTATACCATGGTATCTTGGGGTGAAATCTCCCTCAAGTACTAGTTGCAGGTAAAGTCCAAACTAATTCATAAAAACATAAAATAAAATAAAAACACTTGACTGCATACATCTACATGGAAGTAGATTTGAATACATTCGGGAATTAGAAATGTTTTGAAAAATTATATGCATCATGCATCTACATATATTGGTGACCACTTTGAAATAAGACTCAAACACATTCCTCAAGAAAGTCCATCTGTGCATGGAAAGCTGCAGGTTAGCACAGGTGAGAAGGGTAAACACCAGATAACTGTCACAGTACATTTTATTGCCCTTTATGTTACCTGAATTTTGTGTGTGCGCGTTTTTTTTTTCCTCTTTAAGCAACATAAAACCAAAACCAAATGCAAACAATGAGCATCAGTTATACAAGGCCTAACTTAAAAAGTCAGAGAAAACACTGCACTGGGATTGGGAATGACTTGTGTAACTGCATCTAGAAAACAATTCATAAGAACATCTTGTTCTAGTATTATCAGAAAACAAACTGCATCAAAGGTAACCTTGTAGAATTTGTACATCTGCTTAGCTATTTTTTTTTAATACACCTACACAGAGTGCGGCACCTTCTCCTAACTGAATTACATCACATTTATCTAGCATACCTGATTCACACACGTCTCCAAGAACACACAACTAGGTATCTACACATACATAGCAGATTTTAATTCACCGTGGCATTCACACTGGCTGACGGTGAAGAGTAAAAGGCTATGGCATTTTTTAAGAACAACATGTAATTTTGTAACAATAGCATAAGAACAGAAAACTTTTGAGTATGAGCTTAAATGTTAGATGTACTGGAAACAAACAGAACAAAGTGCAATAAAATGGACTGCAATAATGTGAATGCATACAGTGATGGAAAAGTATTTCTAGAAGGTAATAGATGAACCTTGGTTGTGCTAGAATGGCACAGTGACAGTAGCCATTTGCAGTTTCCGCCACTTACGGATTTCAAAGAACTATGCAGTGGTAGCCAGATTTCTAAATGAAAGAACACTGGCTTGGCTGGTAAAATTTGTTGGCAACAATTGTTTTGTGATGTGAAACAGAATTTTTTTAACTCATCTTCATGTTTTTTGGAACTCTCCAGGTAGCATGTCATACTTTCACTAGCTTTCTGCAATGGAACTGATCAAGGAAGTGTTTTATGCTTGTATCTAGGATTCTTAGTAAAATGTGTTCCTCTCAACTGTCCATATTTTTTGTTTAAAGTCAGTGCTTTTGCCTCAGATTCTTCCCTGTCCCTTATAAAAATTTTAATTTTGTAATTGATCACAGACGATTGTAGTCATTCAATAATGCCAGAAAGAGTTTCATGCATTTGGTTGTTTTAAAAATGCATGCTGATGCAAAACCTGTTGTTACAACTTTAACTGAATTGGAATAATATTTTAAAAAATGTCCCTAACTTCATCAAGAACACTTGAGCACAGAAGTTTGTAGGTAGTCATACAAAAAACTTTGACAGAGTTGCAAGGCTGGTTCAGTCATTCAGTCATGGACATTTCTTAACTCAAATAAGGTGGAACCTCTTTTTAGCTTTCTTGTGCTCTTTTTGTTGTTTGGGAAGAAGAGCACATTTCTCATGTAAAAGCAGGGAAAGTGTCACTCAGTTTTGCAGTGTGCCTGCAAACTGGCAATTGTCCAATACCTTTGTCAATGTCCAGTGAACCAACATGATTGCAGCACCACTTCTACTGTCCACTCAAGCTAGACCATTAAATGACCTGATGGTAACCCACTGAGATACAGTCATTCCTCTTCATTACTCAAATCTTTTTCTGTGGGAGACATTAAAGTCTCCCAGTATGACTGCTTCTTTTGTGCCATTTTCAAATCATGGAAGTGATTACACTAGAAGTTTGTCTTCCTTTCAGCCTATCCTAATAATTTTAAAATTTCGTAGGCAAAACAGAGACGGCAACAGATTCCCCACCCTGCATCTCAGGTAGCTGATGTTTGTATATAGCATATGTCAGCTGACTGCTTGCCTTCAGGGTTTAATCCACAAACTGTTTTTCCAGTACAGTCTACAAATGTAACAAGGTACTCTACATTTACTCCGCTCTTCGCATGGTTTTAATCAAGTTTTTTAGATATCAGTAATATAAGGTCTAGCCATGAACAGAATTCATATATCTTGTTGCACATGTTTTATACATTAAGATGCAATATTTTGAGCCCATTTAATTTAATTTCACAATTGATGCCACAGGTGTTGTGACTAGCTGTACTTCAGAGAACCATGGTCCTGTGTTTTTGATAGTCCTCAAGTGGTTTTCTTGCAATACTGCTTATATATCTTGAGTCCTGTTAAGTATTTTCCATTTACTTTGCTTCTTTCTTTGTTAGCAATGAACACTATGTAATTGTAAGCATGTAATGAATGAGCAGTGACAACATTGTTATTGCAGAGGGATGACTAGTACATGTGGTATGAATCCTGCTAATGGACAGAGTGGTTTAGAAGACATCTGTAAATAGGTACAGTTTGTAATGAGCTGTTAAGTCAGAGTACAAATCATTGAACATTTTGGCTGATTGACACTTCAAACTTACTGACGGGCTTTATGAAAGACCATTGGGCAGTGGGGTTAAGGAAGCCTTCCTATTTCCTTACTGTTGTGAAATCTCAGAGTTGGTATACAAGTATTAGGGGGTGCAGAATGCAAGGGGATTTGCCCCACCTTTGCACATTTTGTACGTACTTTTAACTAATTCTGCAGGCAAAGAAATTTGTTTGCCAAGGTAAATAGTGGTGGTTAAGGGAGTTCTCTCTTTTCTCACTAGTGTCTTGGTCTTAGTACACATAAGTAGCAAGGGGTGCAGAATGCATGCCCCCACTCTATATAAAAAAGCTTATTTTTAGCTTTTTTATGTTCATTTAACTTTGTGCATACTGCCAAAGAAATGTTTTCCAATGTAGATGTCAGTGGTTAAGATGTTTTGGGATTCATCTCACACACCTGCAAACATAACTGAAAGTGAGAAGAATAACTATGGTTATATCACAGATAATTTATTGGTGTTCTTCACTAACATTATTGGTGCTGTATATATATTTGTATACCATTATCCACCACACCAGTAGCTGTCTCTTCACTGGTCAAGTCAATAGGTACTCTTCAGTCTCACTATGTTTAGAGACTTGCCCAAAGCAAACTTCCTAGGACTAAAAACAGATCTTTTGAAGTACAAAAGCTGTCTGCTGCAGGATAAGAACCTCATAGCTAAACTGGCTGTGTGCACTCTACTGATTATTATTCCCACAAAAATATGACTGCATCAAGGCCACTGTTTCCACCTGCCGCAAATATAATGTCAACTTTATAAACCAAAGTCTCAGATGGAATCCCAGCATAAACAGTGCAACAAAAGAAGAAAACTCCTCAGATCCCACCAGTCTGAAAATGAAGTTGTAAGAACAGGGAATTAATTAAAACATTAAAACAAGCAATGTCAGATATTAGTTGAATATTGCTACCCCTGACAAAGAGAACCACAAAGCCTTCTTTAATTATAAGAATCACTGGAGAACACTCAGCACTGCACCAGGTTATCTGGTGGCATTACCCACTCAAACTCCGAGGATATGGTGAATATCCATGCATGGTGATGAAAAGCCTGTTATCCTATTAACTAAGGTGAACATTCAATACCATTAAATCAGCACCTCCCCTGCTTGCAAAGAAAAGAACTCTAGCTCTACGGATCCAGCCAGACCAAGCAATATTCTTGTCAGTATGAAACACTGTCTCACAGGATCCCTTGCAAAGCCATAGAACTTCAGACTGTCCACTGACTATGCTCTCCAAACCTTAACAGTTGGTATAGTGGTTCCCCTCCATAATAGTGGACCAACCATGAATGCCAGGACCTGCAATCAACTAACCACAGGAGTCTAATATGGAAGGTAATATTATTACTATGGAATACAAAAACAATTTAACATTTGTTTATTGGGAAGATCCGACTGGGACAGAGCCCATTTTCAGCAGAGGCCCAGGAAGAAATGCTCCAGAGCATAATGACAGCCTGCAGTCCCTCTAGCTTAAACAAGCTGGTTTTGGGAAAGGCAGTTCATACCTACTTATCCTGACTGGTTTTCTTTTTGAAAGAGTCACTAAGGTGCTATAACTAAGGCAGATTGGTATGTATCGTCTACCTGGGATTTGGCAAAGACCAAAACACTATTTTCCAACTTCCAGAATCAAGGATAAACTAACCCAGCTAAAAAAAAAAAGTCAGTCCCTGTTGTAATGTGGGTAGCAGACTGGTAAATATACAGGACAAATTCTGTTAGGATAGGTGCTGTACTCTCCTCAGAAAGATGCAGAGCCCCCCAGGGGGCAGTTCTGGAACCATTACTCTTCCACCTACACTTCACTGATATCAAGGCTGAAGTCAGTGGTCTCTGGCTGACCAAGCTTACTGATGATCGTGTACTCACAGCTGTTTTTGCACCTTGAATCACACCCAGACTCCCCAATAAGGCTTAATTCATACAACTTTACTCCGTTGCATATCAACTACTCAGAGGCGAACTCTGCCTAACATACAAAGCTATGTCAAACCCAGAGCTGTTGGACATGCTACGCTTAAAGAAAATCCAGTCCCTCCGAGCTACACACTCTAGGTATCTAAACCTTGTCACCACAATAAACAGAACATGCTGGAGGGATAGATTCCTGTCCCAGAGACTTCCCATACTCTGGAACAAACTACCTATCTATATCAAACAAAGCTCATTAGCACTCTTCAAGAAAAATCTTGATGATTGGATGGGAGATCAGAAATTCACCCCGGGGATTACTTCTGTGGCTCTGCTCGACAGGGGAACAGGACAATAAATTTTGTGGGTGGCGAAAGCTAGGGTACCTTTTTGGCTAGGCTTATATAGGCCCTAGGGCTATGAACTTCATGATGCATTCACTATGGACTGAACCTCAATTCACATTTGCCTTTGACTCTGGGGAGATGAGAAAACTGGGAGTCTCATTTCCATACTAAAGACTTGGTTCATAGGTGTGTATTAGGTTAATGACCACTGGGATCATTTTAGGTCTAGCCATGCATTCCAAATCTCTGACAAGTTCTGGTACCCTTGGTGGTGTAAGCAGGTGCTTGGGAGGTGAAACATTTACATTCAGGGGCCTGGAATATTAACTATTTACATGCTGCCTGCACCCATAAGAGACAAAGGTGCCAAACCAGGGATGAATGACCCATTTCCCAACTAACTGTTCCAAGTTGCACTTGAATTACATTAGAGAACCTAAGCTTCACTCAGATGAGGAGCCTGTTCTAGAACAGGGGTGGCCTTTTAGATACATCCCTCTCTCTCCAACATGTCCTATTTATAGCTCAGGCAAGGTTTAACTCTTGCATTTATTTAGCAGAGCCAGCGACTCGGTAGAAATGAGGCCAGCTTAGGGTGGGCAGTATAAAAGGTTCTTCAGGTTTACCTCCTACAGTAGATTTTTCATTGGTCTTTCTGATCACCTCCAACTTAAATTATGCAACATATAAGAACTTGCTTCTCTGTACTGCATTTCCTTGCAACACATTGCTACTGTACAGACCAGTTCTAACTGGATTTGACAGTACTACCACTCCTAAAAATTAGAGCTGACATCTTCATGGATGGGAGAATTTACTCTGATAAACACTATTTATCAAGTTCCAAATGATATCCTCCATTTCATAGGGGGCAAGACCATGTACCCATTGTGTACATAGAGGACAACAGTGAGGTAATCATAGCTATACCCTAGGTCTTGCACATAAGAGAACACCTGGGCAGACAGTCATACCCTAAGTCATGCAGATACAGAATATGGAGAAAACTATCTATGCCAATTATCATCATACCCCAGGTCATGCCTGTGCAAGACAACACCGGGACAATAACTGTCACACCACAGGTTATACACACAGAAAACAACACTGGGGCAGAGTCACACTGCAGCTCAAACACAGAGATGAACACTGGAAGAATTACAACTATAACCCAGCTCATGTACCTACAGAACAGTGGAGTGATCAGTCACTGCAGCTCAAACACAGAGAGATGAACACTGGAAGAATTACAACTATAACCCAGCTCATGCACTTACTGAACAGTGGAGTGATCAGTCATACCCCAACTCATCTAACTGGACAACAGTGCGGCAATAACTGTTGCACCCCAGGTTATATACATACAAAAAACACTGGGGAAATCAGAATCATACCACAGCTCATGCGCCTATTGAACATAGAGTGATCACAGTCATACCCAAACTCATCATAAAGGACAACACTGGGGCAATGACAGTTATAGTTCAGTATACACACACACACACACACACACACACACACACACACACACACACACACACACACACACACACACACACGCACACACGCACACACGCACACACACGCACACACACACACACAGGACAAGGAAGCAATCTTAGTGAAATCTCAGCTCATATAAATAAGAGGACAACACTGGGACAATCACAGACATGTCACAGGTCAAGCATGCAGCCCTCCACTCTAACTGCATGGGGGTCATATAACAAGATTATAAATATAAAAGGAGAAGGCTGGAGCAATTACAGTCATACCACAGGTTATGTACACAGCCCTCCCCTATAACTGCGTGGAGGTCATATACCAAGGTCATGAAGACAGAGGTCAACACTGGGACAAGTGCAAATACTCCAGGTCATGTACATTGTCCTCCTCTCTTACAGTATGGAAGTCATACACCAAGATCATGAACATAGAAATCACTAGACAATCACAGTCATACATATAGCCCTCCCATCTTACTGTATGGAGGTCATATAAAACGATCAAAAACATACAAGAGAAGATTGCACGTAGAAGAAAATATAGGGGTATTCACAGTCATACCTAGCTCATACACAGAGAACAATACTGGGACAATCACAGTAATACCCCGAGTCATATACATAAAGGACAGCACTGGAGCTATGACAGTCGCACACCAGCTAATGCACATAATGGTCAATGTGGGGACAATCATAATCACAGTCTCCTTGTGTAGTTTAAGCAGGTCTATATTATTACAATGAAGAATTGGATCATCAAATGGCATTTCATCAGAAATGGCGTTCATCAAACTTCCCTCTTGTGGGGGTCTGTGCCCCCCACCACCCCTACCCCACTAATTATATAATCCAGCTCCAAGATAACACTACAGTTTGGTAAGGGCAAATTTCCAAATCCCCAACATAAAGCGATCTCAGCTAGAATAGTTCAACGAATGGCATGTTCGATAAAATGCAGTCTGAAATGTCATTCAACAATCCGATTCTTCGATGAAGTAATATGGACCCATTTAACCCAAGAGGTGCCAAGTGACTTCAGCATAGATCAGTCCTCATAGTTTGGGGAACATACAACTGACTGACATGGTTGACCCTTGTCATCCATACTTTGAATGCAAAATCATCTTTAGTAAATCAAGGCTCCAGAATCAGAGGCCATCTTGCTGGTCAGGGTTAACTACAAAATAGCTGTTAAATGTCCTGATATAAAATTACTTGTAAAGTATGACCGGGAATTAACTAAAGAATAAACTAGTATCACCCAAAATCCAGAAATTTACAATTTAAACCAATGAGGCTATATTTAAAAACATGGCATTTAAACAGCACTGACAGAGCCTTGAAAAAATGTTAGTCTGCTTAAAACGTCAAAGCCAGGCTGCAACTAAAGAGAATGCTAATACAGTCTGTGTGCAGTCCTGTACCAAGAAGAGCAAACACCAATAAGGAAACATTTGGATACATTATAGGTTTCCCCTCGTTCTCCAGGCAGTATCGATACCATATCTCTCAACCTTCAACCTTTGGACAAAGCCATAAAAAGTGGGACAAACCCCAGAAAATAGGGACAATTCTTAAATATTGCTCTTACAAACTTAGAAAGTTGATAGAACAACAGGTTTTAAATTAGCATGCCTCTTCAAATGGTATGAAGTCTGAAACTCAAATGCGTGTCATTTTTTTTTTAAACTTCAATAATTTTTTTTAAACTTCAGTCTATGATGATTTGCCACTAATTTGCCAGAAAAAAAAACTTTCTGAAAAACAGATCAGAAATATGAGGCAAAAGTCTGGACATTCTGTACAAATCTGCAAATGAGAGGGACATTTTTCAACACTACTATCCAGCCAGATAAATCAACTGCCAAAAATCTAATGAGGCCACAGCAGTATGAGTAAGTAAACATTGTGGACTGAACAGAAGATCCAGGAACAGAATAAAAATCACTAGTCACTGATAAACAGTTAGAAAAAGTTAAGTTTTCACTAGCAACCTTTAAAACCAGTCTAGATGACTGGATGGGTGATCACAAATTTTCTTCAGGGTTACGTGCAGAAAGTCTGTTCAATGGGGGATACAGTCAGTTTCTCACAGTACTGTTTTATGTGGCTGAGCAAATAAAATGTCGCCTTTAACTGTAACCTTAGTTAAAAAAAAAAAAACTAGACCTTTGTTACTTGTGTATGTCAGTGCCAATTAAGGATGCTCTCCTTACTGCAAGGTACAACAATCATAGCGTTAAGAGTCTGCGGGAAAAACTCCATACAGAAACACTAATTTCAATTGTAATCACACACAAACTTTTTTCACTTTTGCAGGACTCAGAATAACAGGTCCTGCACTTCCAGTGGGAGCTGCTTGGACTGTTAGTTGACTGAGGTTGTTTGAGTTCCCCCTACCTAGGAGGTAAGAGCTGGGGAAAAAAAGTATTAGGAGTCTAAGTAATGAAGTGGATTGGTTTGTGACAGCCCACATCTGAGGAAGTGCTAGAAACGAAAATGAAGTGTTGAATACGTTTATGTGTTTTGTTGTTTTGTGGCTTTTACCATTAAACGGAAGTCTGCCTACACTTCTCTCCGTGGCTATACTGTTTCGCTGAACAGTGGCATCCAGGTTCATTCTTTGGTTTATTTGAGATTTTTGCTTGTTTGCCTGCTTTTTGGATTTGTTGTTTGAGTTCCGCAATGACTGCACTCCATACTTCATGGAGCTACTAGCATTGTCCATCATCCATACTTTAGCAAGACAGGTTACCCTTCTTATCAAATGCGACACTTCCTGCTGTCCTCCACGCTTGATTTTCATACATCATACAAGCACAAGTATTAAGACCACGGGTCTCAAATGTCCCCAGTTTTCCTGCCCATCCTTGCCCTGTCCCTTGTAATTTTTGTTTGATTTCCCTTCCCTCTCAATTGCTGAAGATTTCAATATGTCAGTAATGCCTGAAATTAGAGTTTCAGACTAGTGTCAATTCATAACTTGCATGGTGATGAAAAACCTGTTATTCTATTAGCTGAGTGAATTACAGTAATATTGACAGACTGACCCTGCTTTTGGGCTTCTGTCCCCCACTTTTGGCTTTGTCCAGAACTCTTTATCAAAGTTGACTAAAATGAAGATGACACAGGGATTCCTTCAATGGTGATCAGTAGTGTTGTTACACACTTCGTTAAACCCTTCCATGGCACAGAAGTTGCTTTAATTTTTCAGTAGTAGTAGATCTAGTAGATCTCTTGAATTGAATTCAAGTATAGTGCTACATGGGCTAGTTTCCACACAGTAGGTACAGCGAACAGTTTGTATCATGGGCACAGGTTCATACTATTCTGGAAAATTTTCCCAGTAACCCTTGTCCATTTCATAGCCATTGTGTGCCATTTATAGGAAAAGTATGTTTTGCAGTATGCATAAGTCATACTCAGTTTGTGGGCCATCAATTCTTGACTTAGTTGCTTAAAGTGCTCCATCTTATCTAGATATACATTACAGCACTTTGTAATACAAAGAATACAAGTGCCGCAAAGTACTTTCTACCCCAGCTTACTAAAATTATGCCAGTGGTCTCTAAATAAAAAGCATTATAAACCTTTCACTAAATCTGCCCACATAACTTTACTGAATCCCCTGCAGACATCATTTGAGTATGTGGAGTGCATTTTTAGGCTTTAACAAACAGGGATCCACACATGCACTGTGGTGTAGCCAAGACAGTCTATGGACTTGCCCACAAGCACTCCCTATGTTGACATCACCAATGATAAAGTCCAATTAACTTTTATATCACAGAGAGCAGTAAAACCTTACAAAGGATTTACTTTTAAAAATCATGTGATAAAGCAGGCATGATTAAGAGGAAAATACAGGACAGCAATGAAGGCACCACATGCTGTGGTACTTCAGGGTAGATAAACTACGATATAATTCTACTATGTCTAAGGTGGCATGAGTCACAGCATTTATGCTAAGGTAAACATCCAGGTAAACTCCAGTCAGATCTGAATGGACAGAAATCTCTTAAGCCTACTGGACTCACTTTGTCACTGCAAAATGTACCAACCATCATGTTTAGTGACCACATAGTGTTGCCCACTAAACTATGATCAATTTTGTATAAGCTTTTTGGGACAGTTTTGGACTCTTGTGGCCAGAATATGAGGGTTCCCTGGGACAAGTACACAATTAATATTCATAAGATAATACTGAGAAAGTGGGTTGAGAGGTTGGTATAATGGTTAAGGTGTTTACCTTACAAAAACAAAGTGCTGGGTTTGATTCTTACATGGGGTAATTGGCTAGGCTTATAATGGTCCAAAAGGGCAGTTAGCCTAGTAGTAATCTAAGAACCTATGTAGTACTTTCAAGAGAGATTTTTTACTGGTTTGTGAAGTCTATTTGCAGAATACTGTCCTTCATATGGCAACAGGAAATTTATGAATGAAGACTCTATACAGTTGCAATGATACCGGTGTATTTCCTTGATAAGGATATAAGCCTTCCTTCTAAGCTAGTCTTCTACAACTTTTTAGCAACACTATGTCCAACCTTTATAACTTACTAGACATGCACAGTAGAAAGAAAAAAAAAGCTTGCATGCATATCACACAATATTATTAAGAAGTGACTAGTTACAGATCCCACTTACTCTGCCTTCACTAAGAATTAGTGCAAAATAGCTTCGGCAACCTACACCCATCTACATTTCTTATATGAAATGGCTTACAATTATACCCACTTTTGTGATGTCAGACCACTCTCATCACACCTATACAAGAAAAATAAGAACGAGAAAACCAACTTCAACCCAAAAGACTACTTCATGTTTTTTTGGGGGGAAAAAATCTGTTGATCCAGGATTAGATGACAGTATCTCCTCAAAACCCCACTAATGAACCATAGTAAAGATCATCCTATAAAACTGGGAGGCTGCAAATAACATACGATTTTTTTTAATCCTTTGTTGATCAGGTTAGTTCCACTAGGCAAGCAGAGTCTTTTCAGGGAACACCCAAGGTAGTATTTATACTACTAGTGTAAATTAGGCCAGGACACCTGGGAACTTCAACTACTCTTAGTGATAAATTAGTAAAAGGAAGCATGCATATAAAATGAAAAGTGATAAAGAAGAAGACATTACTCAATGTGTGTTTTTGAAGTGTAAGAGAGTAAAAATGTTAAGGGGAAAACTATGCAAAGATGATGTTTTCGAAAATATAAAAAGTGGATAACAACATGGATATGATTAACTATGAATATTATAAGAATAGATGTAAAGAACTTGTTAAATGAATAGAAAATTTATTTCATGTTATGTGGAATGAAAGAATAAATGAAATTATGTTTGACGGTAAATGGAGTTTGGCAACAATATTAGGTAAAATCAGATGGTGGTTACTGAAAAAGTGGTGGTTTAATAGGGATGAAATTTCAGTATGATTGTAATGGAATTTATGAATATGTGCAAAGTGATCTACATTTGTAAATATGTTAACATGTTGTAAATAAGAGTTATTTTTGTATCTAAATAAAGGACTCCCATTCTTTTCAATAGGTGCCACGGGTTCTTTTAGATCCACACAACCTCCACCAACGTAAGCAGAAGGTGCCTTGCTTTAACATCTCATCCTAAGGTTGACCCACTCAGGAGAGCAGAAACCCACTTAAGCTGCACTGTAGTCTCAGCAATCAATCTAGCTGGTGTAGGAATAGAACCCACAACCTTCTACACCAAAGGCAAGTGTGTTGCACCACTTACACGTATAAAAAGTGAAGAGCAGGTTGAGCAATAATGTCACATGGGAGTTGTCCCTTTAAATGTGGTAGTTAAACTGAAAAAAGCCCCATCTCACAGCATACATTCTAGTCTATAAAAGATTACTGAAGGATACAGGGATAGTACTGCCGTCATTTAACTAAAGGAATTTACGGAACAGAGGGAATACCCATTCACAGTACTCTTGAAGTTTTTCTTCTCCACAAATGCTAAATACAAATGGGCCAAAGGCAGCTATCACAACCAGAAGTAATATTTCACTGTCCACTGAAATTTTCTGGAATGTTTTGATTATTCTTTATACTTTTTATGTAAACGTTTAAGCTTGTTTATTGATTAATCACCTATGTTACTTACTACTACAAGCTGTGTAGCGCTTCTGTCTCTGTTTTGGTCTACAACTCTTTGTATTAACCAATGTCTATCTTCTTCATTCAGTACTGATTTATATCCATCTCACAACAAGGAAGGTGCTGCTCATTGTAAGGAAGGTACTAGTTTTGTCCCAGCACACTTACCTTATTACCAAATAAAACAAAATCATACTGTGCAAAGCAAACTTAGCTATTTTTGGACAAAAATATTCAAGGTTTTAAATTTAGCACCAGTGCAAGAACATGCCTGATAAAGTACAGTTGTGTACACATCATAAATGTAGATGTTCGAGTGTATTCACTGTTGCAGTCATCACATTTGGGTTATCTGCCTGCAGGTAGCCCTCAGCCGGCATGAATACCAGAGTCTTCGGATTTCTGCGTCGGATGCTGTCTCTTCTTTCATGACGTCAGGTTGTCAGGGGTATAAAACATGCAGCCAATGCCATTACATCAGTTTTTCTTGCCCCAGATGTCAGGTGCCCCCACAACAGGAGGCAATTATATAGTATGGTACACCCCCATCAAAAAGCAAATACACCAGAAAAAATAAACAGGAAGGAAAGGTAGAGCCAAGAGAAGTCAGGGGGCTGGAGGGAGGGTAACCAGGACTGTAACAGTGAATACATTCGAACATCTACATTTATGGTAAGTGTACACAACTGCACTATGCTCTTTGTGATTGACTGTTGCAGTCATCACATTTGGGTCGATTCCCAAAGCTAAGGAAGGGAGGAGGAGGAAGTTAAAGAGCATTAGGACCAGCTATTAAGCCCTGCAAGACTGCAGTGGCAAATCCAGCTCTGGATTTAGAAATGATAGGCATGTGGTAATGCTTGGTGAAGGTATGCACAGAGCTCCAGATAGCAGCTTCTAGGATGTCCCTGGTAGGGACTCCTCTGAGAAAAGCCGCAGAGGTAGATGCAAGCCTGGTGGAATGAGATCTTAACCCCTGTGGGGTAGGTTTTCCATGGTGCTTGTAGCAGAAATGAATGAATGAAATGGGCTATCCATTTGGAAGTGGTTTGCTTTGAAATGGCCTTCCCCTCTGCCCCTGCAGCAAAGCCAGCTAGCAGCTGTTCAGATTTTCTGAGAGGCTTAGTTCTGGCCAAATAAAATCTAAGTTGTATGTGCATGTCCAAAGAGTGCAGTATTCATTACCCTTTGTTTTGTGTATTAGAGAAAAAAGTAGGCAAATGAATGGACTGATTTAAGGCCACACTAGACACCACCCTGGGCATAAAGGAAGGATTAGTTCTGAGGGAATCTCTGTCCACGTGGAAGATGATGAAGGGTTCCACTGCCATGAGGGCCTGTAATTCAGACACTCTTCTTGCTGAAGTGATGGCTAGAAGGAAGGCTGTTTTCCAAGAAAGGAATTTCAACTCTGCTGTTGCAGCTGGCTCAAAGGGGGGGGGGGGGGGGTGAGCTTTACGATACAAAGTTAAGGTCCCAGGCTGGCGTGGGAGCTCTCCTGGGGGGTCTTAAATTTTTGGCCCCTCTTAGGAATTGTTTTAGCAAGGGGTGAGAGAAGAGGGGTTGCTCAGTATTATAATGTGCTGAAATAGCAGAGACATGAATTTTAAATGACGAGAAGGATAGGCCTCTGTGGAGCATTTCTGTTAAGTACTATAGAATATGAGGTAATCTGGGCACCGTTGTGCCTATCCCCTGAGCCTGGCTCCAGGAACAGTATCTTTTCCACTTTTCACCATAGGATTTTCTAGTACTAGGCCTCCTTGCCTCCAGGATGACATCCAGCACCTGCTTACTGAGTGATGCTAGAGGGGAGCTCAAGGAATTAGCCAGGCTGCAAGGTTCAGGGTTTGAAGCTGAGGGTGCAGAATCTGGCCCGCCTGCTGGGACAGCAGGGAAGGGGTCTGAGGCAGGAGCCATGGTTGCAGCTGTGTCATACTGTGCAAGAGGGGGTGCCAGTGCTGGTGTGGCCAGTCTGGTGCAATCAGTATTGTCCTTGGCTTGTCCTGTTTGATCTTTAGTAGAACCTTTGAGAGGAGAGGCAAAGGGGGAAAGGCATAAACTGAGAGGCTTTCCCAGGTAAAGGACAGGGCATCCACTTTCCAAGCTTGGCCATAGGTAGTTATTTTACAGAATTTGTTCAATTGGTAGTTCTGAGGGGAGGAAACAGGTCTACCCCTGGAGTCCCCCATTTATTCCTCAAGAGGTTGAATATTTTTGGTTCTAGTTTCCATTCTTGTGGATCCATGAGATTTCTGCTCAAGTCTGCCAGTGAATTTAGTTTGCCTGGCAGGAATTGAGCTTGTAGATGTACTTGGTAGCTCAAGGCTGTGTTCCACAGAACCATGGCTAGTTTGCAGAGAGGGTATGAGTGGGTTCCCCCCTGCTTGATCATGTACCACATAACTGTGTTGTTGTCTGTCTTTACCAATAGTTGTCCTGGAAGAATAAGGTCTTTGAAGGCTGTCAGAGCATTCTGTACAGCTAACATTTCTTTTTGATTGATATGCAAGTGCATCTGTCTCGGGTACCATTTGCCCTGAATGTACTGCCCTGCCATGTGAGGCCCCCATGCATATTCTGATGCATCTGTTGTTAGGATTTGTGCGGCAGGCGGTAGAGGTGAAAGGGAGTCCCTTGTTGTGGTAGCAGACCCCTGCCCACCAAAGGAGCTCTGTCTTCATACAGGGAATGATAGAAACCATTGTTTCCAGGTCCTGAGAATGTTGACACCACAGGCTTTTTATATACCTTTGGAGTTTCCTCATATGCAGTCTTGCATATGGAATTAGCAGAATGCAAGAGGCCATGAACCCAGGGCTTGCAGTATTTTCCTTGCAGATAGCTGGGGTAATAGTTTGAAGTAGGTTGTAAAATAACCTTATTTCTCCAGAGTGAGGAATGCCATCTGGGAAGTTGTGTTCAAGCTTGCTCCCATGAATACAATCTGTTGGCAGGGTACTAGGTGAGATTTCTTTTTGTTGATGGTGTACACCAGTGAGGTTAGAAGTTTCTTTACGAATGCCCGGTGTTGTAATAGCAAGTCCTGGCTTTCTGCCTGAATCAGACAATCGTCCAAGTATGGGTAAATTTGAATATTTCTCTGCCTGCAAAATGCAATGGCTGGAGCTAGACACTTTGTGAATACCCTGGGTGCAGTAGATAAGCTAAAGGGAAGTGCAGATAACTGATAGTGCTTAGAGCATGCCCTGAAGCGTAGGTATTTCCTGCAAGATTCCCTTATTGGGATGTGCAGGTAACCTTCCTTTAGGTATAGGGTTGCTAGCCAGGCATCCTTGTCTAACATAGGAAGAAGCTGTTGAAGAGTTAGCATTTTGAAACCACCAGAAAGGTGTTGAGAATAGAGAGGTCCAGGATAGGACGCCAGTTGTCGTCTTTTCTGAATACCAGTGAAAGTCTTGAATAAATACCTTGTCTCCTTCGTTCTGCTGGGACAGGTTGAATAGCCCTGATACTGTGAAGAGAGTGAACCTGCTGTTGGGCCTCTGCCCATTGATTTGGGGGTAGGTCTGGACAACCATTTGGGGTTGGTAGGGTGTGGAAGTGGAATCTGTATCCTTGGGAGACTATGTTCAAAACCCATTTGTCTTGGGTAATGAGTTCCCAGTTTTTTGCATGCATGGCGAGCTTTCCTCCTAAGGGAGCAGGTAGTTGAGCAGGGCTTGGAAGGGTTAAGGTTAAGTCATTGTGCCATTTTTCCATAGGGGGTGGCTTGCTACTCCCTGCTTTGGAAGTGGGAGCCCCCCACTGCTTAGGTCTGCACGTAGCCTGAGACTGTAGCCTAGGTGGTCTGCTGTTCCTGGGTTTGGACTGAGAAGGCCTGGAAGGGACTGGAAAGGATCAGTTCTTTGAAGGCCAATGCCTACTGAATCTGGGAGGCTGTACTTGTAGGAAATCTTTAACAGTTTGCATAGATTTAGCGTTTTCCTCCATCCTTTTGAGGACTTCTGCTTTGTTGCCAAAAAGGCAGTCTTGGTTTAAGGGAGCATCCAGTAATTTAGCTTTAACATGATCTGGCAGGTTTTGTTCCTTAAGCCAAACATGGTTAAGTACAGACCCAGTGACAGCAGCCCTGCAAGATGCTTCTAAAGTGTCAAAACCACATTGCAAAGTATGTTTACAACTTGTTCTGCAGAATGCATTAAATCTTGCAATTGTGTTCAGCACAGTCAGGAATCAACATAATTTTCGGTTTAAGTAGTCCCATAATATGCTGCTGAAACTTTAACATATGAAACTGGCAATTTAAAGCCCTAATGGCCAAAGTAGCAGAAGTGTATACCTTTTTACCCCATCTGTCTAAAACTCTAGAATCTCTATCAGAAGGGGTAGGTTTTTGGCAGCAGTAGCCTTAATGCTTTCTGGTCCTTGGGAAATGGTCTCTGGATCCGCAGAAAGATTCTTGAAGAGGAACTTGAGAGAGTCAGGTACTCTGTAGTACCAGTCAGGTTTTCTGGGAGCTGAAGGTAAAGTGTCTGAGGTAAGGCTAGATTCCAAGAAAACATCATCTACAATGTCAAGAACAGGAGGGATAGCTAAAGGCCTGTGTTGAGGCAGGAGTAAGAATTCCCTAAGTCTCTTTTTGGACTCAGAGTAATCCTGGCTTTCCAGCGGAAATGCTCCCTAAGAGTATGCAAAGTTTCACTGAAAGAAAGATATTCTGGAGGGGAGGCAGAGGGAATGGAATCCTCTGCATCAGAATCCTCATAAGTAGATAAGGGCAAATCCTGGTAATCAGAAGGACCAGAAACAGATTTTTGATCAGAAGAATCAGAAAGAAATTCAGTTCTAGGTCTCTTAGAGGGGGAAGGCTGGCTTCCCCTAATCAAGGTAATGAGGTCTTCAAACATTCTAAGCATTTGTTTTTTAGGCCTACGGTCCTGAGCATGCGGTTTGGTCATCAGTTTTCTAGATGTGGTGCGAGTTTTAGGCCTGGATGAAATTGATGGCGTCAGTTTAATATGAATGTTTGTAGGCCTGAATACACCCTCAGAAGCCGGTGTCTGCACAGCAGCTCTGGACCCATCCAAGGTAGAGACATCCGCAGGTTCCATAGTCAAAGAAGCATCTCGCAGCATACTGGACTCCGAATGGGTCTCAGTAGAGGCCTGCAAATCTAAAGTAGCGGGTATCAGGGGCTGGGAAAGTGCCCAAGTACTGGCAGACTGGCGACTAGCTTAACAGAAGTGTCATCGGCAGTTTTGGACCTATGCGGTCTGTCTGTCTTTATCCTTATTTTTTTGGGAAGATCGGTAGTTGGATGACTTAACAAAGCCATTTCGGAGTACACAGATCAAGTACAAAAGTAATTTGCTGCAAAAATAGCCCGACGACAAATAGTTTGGGCGTTGAACAAGGCAGAAAACCAACTGCGAGAGATGTCGTGGTCTGGGCCTAAACAGGGGATGCAGTACAAATGAAAATCTCCGAGGTATTTGCTTTCCACAGGTAAGACAATTAACTTTTACTGACATCGGTTAGAGCAAGAAAAAGGATCCCCAGTGGGGTACTTAAACTCGAAAATGAAAATTTCAGGAGACGGCCGACTGGCGCTTGCGAACTGCTTCTGCTTCAGGCACCACATGGCAAAAAAGACTGATGTAATGGCATCGGCTGCATGTTTTATACCCCTGATGACCTGACGTCATGGAAAAAGAGACAGCATCAGAAGCAGAAATCCAAAGACTCTGGTATTCAGGCTGGCTGAGGGCTACCTGCAGGCAGATAACCCAAATGTGATGACTGCAACTGTGAAACACGAAGAACATCTCAATGTTCCAGCTTATGGTACCAGCAAATACATTATGAAACATACAGGCTAAGTACAGTGAAAAGCCACCAGTGGCTCGCTTTCTAACAAATTGTGAACTGGCAAATTCTGTCATTCCAAAACATAAAATACAGCATTATAAAGGCAATGTAGCTTCCTACTCAATTCTTCATTCCCGAACACAAATGAAAGGTAATTGAATAAAATAACTATAGTTAGAACAGGCATTTAATTGCACAGGGTTAGAAAAGCATCCTGCTTTTATATTACAATTGTGTCACAAAATTAATATCTTGAAAGAAATGTTGAAGTTGAGGCACCACTTACAAGATTTATTCTTTCATATGTTTCACCTTTGTTTATACACATTAAGCTCCAAAAAGTAAATTAATGCAATGGCTCAAGAATGGGAGATCTCAGAATTTCAGCCCCGTGCTGGGTCTAGATGAAGCAGCGGTGGGGAATGACAAAGCATGCTCTCTGTGAAACTTGCTACTCCAAAAACATTTCCAGCTGTGTTGTCATAGTTACATCAACCCCCCGCCCCCCCCCCCAAGCACACAGTCTCTTGACAGGAGCAACAGTAACCCCTATGACATTCCTACCCTTTCAGAATGGCTGTGCTCCGTCCTACCTCTAAGTCACAAGGCTCATATTTCTGTTATTTCTGCTCATTGATTGAGTGCCCAAATCCCTGAGGACCTATATGCTACAGACAAAAAAAGGCTAACATCTGTTGCAGCTCCTCTGGTATCAGGTTCTGCAATACCAACAAACTAAGACAAATTGGTGGGGGGGCCTCATTTCAAGGTATTTTGTGAAGTGAACTAAGCAAGAAACACAAAACACATGACAGGATTTACAGCAGAACCATATTACAGCTCAAGGTTTACAAACTCAGGTCCGTGTCTTATTCAAAAGATCATATTTTTAACAGGTTGGATTTTTTTTTCGTACAGAACCACAACCTGTTAGAACAACTGACAGTATTAGAAAGTGATTTGTTTAGATTCATCCAAAAATAAAACTTCAGTGAGTTCTACCCATGTTGTCTACATCTCCTGGATTAAACTTCTTTCTGCATTTGGAAGAAATGCACAAACAGCAACCTACACATACACTATACCCAGCTGTCAGCTCCTCGTTCAGATACCAAAAATGTTAACAACTTCCTCTTCTATTTTCCTTGAGACTTTTTCCCACTACTTTCCAACTAATTTAAAACTAAAAAACTAACTACTCTTTGTGCTTTTTCACTGGCTTTTGCTTCTGTATCAATCATAGCTGAGCTCTCTTCATCTTCTCTCTCTTCTCTCCCCTTCATCTCTCATACTTCCTTCTATATTTTTTTTCATCTGAAATATCTGTTTTTTTTTTGAAAAAAAAAAAAAAAAAAAAAAAAAAAAAAAAATTTTTCTTCTCTTTACTCCTACTTTTCTTTTTCTTTTTTCTCTTCCTCCTTGTAATTTTGTAACAAATTAAATTGGTATGTATTCTGTTCTGGTTTGTTGTTACTATTCTTCTTTTTTTATTTTTTAATAATTTTTTTTTTGTTTTTGTTGTTGTTTGTACATAGTAGCGGAGCTTTTTTTCTCCTCTCTCCTGAAAAAAAACGGACTTGCATCCAGTTGGACTAGCCCGGTTAACAAATGTAAATAAATAAATAATAAATAAATAAATAAATAAATATGCAGTTTCAACCTAATCCAGGATGTGCTACAGCATAGCTACTCAGAATCTGACAGTGAGCCTCACTTAAACGTATTTCCTTCAGTCTTTCCTAGATATAAAAGCAATGCTCTAGGTCTCTTCAGACAATAAACGTAAACTGCCCCCACCCCACCCCACACACAGATATAAGACATAAATAGGACTTAGCCTATCAGATTTTTTTTTCAGTGAGATAGCTTGCATTCATGGACTATACTGTTTATACATTTTATTCAATGTTCCTAGTCATTCAGGGACAAATGTCATCAGGAACAATTCTGGAAATAATCAGGGACATTTAACATGATAGTACTATTAGCCTGGGACATTGACAAGCTAAGAGAACACGAAATATACATTTTCTAAAGTAAAGGAAATTGTCATTTATGAAGTGTCATTTACCACCTTGTCTCCAAAAGTCATCAGTTTTAGAAAGTGCCAAGAGATACGGACTTTAAAACTTGAGTGAAAATCAGGGACAGTTGAGAGGTACACATTTAGCTATTTCTCTCACATAGGATTGGTACCAAATGGGAAACATTACATCTTCCTGGCATGCTTCACCCCTTCCCCTTAGAAAAGCTTTGGTTTCTGCAAGGAGGCTAGCCATCCTATTATTAACAGTATAAATACCACTTCAGGTCTCCCCTGAAGAGAGGCTATTAGCCCAGTAGCCCAGACTGACCCCGTCAACAAAGGATAAATAAAGTAATTGGAAAACCCTGTTAGAGGTTCTGAACAACAATGCATAATGTATGCTTTCATTGCAAACAGCTGGCTCTTGTTTCAGTCTGTAAGCAAGTACAGAATCTAGGTCTACAGGATAAAAAGCGATTAACATCTTGTGATCTTAACTCTGCTGAATCATTATCTTCATTTAGGATCCCCAATTACAAATGTGGGTGTGTGATTGCAGTTTTCTGGTTTGGCAGCTGAAGCATCTCCTCATAATGCAGGTCTGCACCCACCTCAAGAAACCAGTGGCCATTCACATATGACCATAAAGCAAATTATGTTGAAGTTACTTGAACTGGGGTAAGATTGTATGAACTCTGACAGTTGGTGCAGAGGGTTAAGACTGTGAACTATAGTTCCTGTGGTACAGGGCATGAGGCCCTCAGCCTTCATTTGTCTGTGAGACCCTTCAGTAAGTCACACTCATACTGTTCCCAGGTCACCCCTAAAAAAAGGGTGCGCATGTGTGTATCCGGTGGGCCTACCTTGTTAACATATGGAGGTTTTAAGTATGAACAGCATGGCTCCTGCACGTCACAGGGAAGCCATGCTGGTTGAAGGATATCTTCCATTAGCCACACACACACACACACACACACACACACTGGCTATAACACAAACAAGTTTTCACATAAAAGCAGTGGCACTACAATGACAAGATTGGAATGTATAGCTTTAAAATAATTACATTAATAAACACTGATCATTCCCTCCCCAAACACCTGAAACCCTTTCAAGGGTATGGCCAACCTTCCATGGCAAACTTAAGTACTAAGGGAAGTGTAAGATGATGCGACACTATCCCCTTATGGCAAAATAAGTTATATTAAGAGTCAGGAGACTGTCATTACACTCAAGAAAACCAATGTCTTCATATTCCAATTTTCCAGGCACATTGAAAATATAGCCATTTAGATGGAGATGGCCAAGATTCACTCAATATTAATTAGACCTCCTCCAGCGCAAATTACACTTTTTTTTTTCAAAACTGCAAATAGAATAAGATCTAAAAGTAGATGCAGCATGGAAACACTGCATAAACACAATTCTCCTACGAGTTGGTTAAAACTTTCAAGACAAAAAAAAAATAGTGTTCAACTCCCCTAACCCCCCAAAAAAATAAATAAAAAAATAAAAAATACCAAGGAGATATGAGAGAATCTAAGACAAAAGACCACTACTAATTAGGAAAACATGAAACACCATAGCCTTGATTCCTAAAGACTGACCACTTGCACTGAAAACAGGTGTTTTGTAATGTGGCCCCATGTTCAGTAAACGCTTTCATCTACCTGTCCGTACTTCAATATGAACTCGAATTAAATTTCAGAACAATTAAATAGTAGATTTCCTAGCCTTAGTTCACTGGATCTTCTCAACTCCAACAAAACCAAAACTCAGACTTTTGGCTCCAAACAGAAAATGAAATGGAAGGTCCATGCAACAGTAACTGGCAAGACCCTTTTGAAGTAGTGGAACAAATTGGACCATTAGTATATAAAAATCAAAGGAAGAAAAGAAAAAACAATGTTGGTACATAAAGATCAGTTCAGAGTTACTAAAACTAGTGAGCAATGTAAATATGAGTAAGTGTATTCTCTTGTAGGTTTCCTACAGAGAAAACATAATGAAATTGACATGGTTTAAAGTGCATCCTTTTGGAAATCCAGTTTTGGATGACCAAAGGCAAAATGATTCAGCAATGGAATTTCGATTTAAAGGATGTTTTTTTTTAAATTGATAATAGCTATCATACTAACCATTATTGTATTACTTAGTATTAATTGTATTTACAACCAGTTAATCAAACTATAAGGTTACATGAAAGAGAGACTAAAGAGATGTGGAAAAATGAGGAAGATTGGTCACCATCTTTTAATACATTTTTGGCAAGACAATGTTGGTATGCAAAATGTATGGATGTTTCTAATTGCTGGGTACGTAGTTTAATACCTAAAATAACAGGGGTATGCCACTAGTGTCAATTCCGCTAAATACTGTTAATAATTTGAGGGTATTAATAAATAAAACAGGAGACCAAGTTATAAATGTACAATTACGTAAAGCAAGAGTACAGTTATCTGCTATAGTACAGGGAAAATGGAACCATCCCAGTGGGTAATGGTAATTGTATTCAATTTAAATTATAAACTTTCATAACCACATACCAGTACATGGGGTATTTTTTCATGGTTTTCCTATTCTAATATCAGCTAAGGGTCAGTTAATATTAAGTGACAGCAGTATTTCATTTTTCACAGAAAAATAAAAATGAGTGCAAAACCAATGTTACATGTTGGCAAAGTAAAACAGATAAAATTTTAAGGTTGTACAGGATAGAACTCCTACTATGGGACATGTATGGCAGTCTAGTAAATAGCAGTGTTGCCCTGTCAGTGGGTTATATTACATTTGTGGTAAATACCTCAAACCTCTCCAAAGCTCTAACCAAGACCTACTACAAATCTACAAACCCAAGTCTAAATTTGGACGCAACATGCAGCTATCACCCCACTATTGCCTGGAATAGGCTCCCACTAGAAATCAGGACCCTTACACATCCTAAACAATTTAAGACAGCCACCAAAGAGCACTTTAAAAGTCACTGGTCCTGCCACTGCACTCTCCCTCCTTAATTATACCCTACTTCTCCTACCATAATCTACCGTCTGCCCTTAAACTTGCTCTTCTCACTAGTTCTCTCTAATCTTCCTTGACTACACTTTCTACTGTCTTCTAAAATCTATTAAGCAAATTGCCTCAGAGAAACATTCTATTGTAATTGTCTTGCCTTCATGCAACTACATTACGATAAAAATGGGTTTTTGTAACCACTTCCATAAACTACACTCATCTTAATGACATTTATTTTTATACATCTTGAAATAGTTATGCTATACTCCTGATTATTGACACTGTATAACATTGTATTGCTACTTAATGCCTTGTAATAATCCTGTAACATTGCTGTTTAATGCTCATTTATAATGAAAATTGTATATGTTGGAGCTTTTCTCCCCGGGCCTCTGCTGAAAAAGGGCTCTTCAGCTCAATTGGACAATCCCGGTCAACAAATGTAAAATAAATACAAATAAATAAATATGCTTATAAGTGGTTACCAAAGGGATGGGATGGCACCTGCATCATGTAAAAGAGTTACCAAAGGGAAGTATCAAAAATGAAAAAAAAAATGAGACATATTACCTGTAATTGAAAATCCAGTAAACACCTTAGATACATCACATATTTACCACCAAAATATTGATTATGTAAAATTAAAAGATATGGACCAAGGAGATAATGTAATTTCTGGAGCAGGTATATTCCCATGATATGGAACAGCAAAAGCCATTTGAGAGTTTAGAAATATATCTAAATTGGTTGAAGTATTGGCAAATGCCACTTTCAATGCTATCTCAGAAACTACTGTCAAAATGACAGCCATACAAACTACGGTTTTACAAAACTGAACAATCTTAGATTACATACTAGCATCCCTAGGGGGTACAAGTGCTTTAATAGGAGAACAATGTTGTACATTTGTTCCAGATAAGAGAATCTCTAAAAGCACGAGTGTCGCAACATAATAGAAAAAATTGGAATAACGATTGGAGTGAGTGGTTTAGTAATTATTTACAGAGTGGACAAGAAAAGTTATCACATTTTTTATTATTATTGTTACTGTAGTGCTTGCTTGCACATTGCTCACATGTACTAAAGTTTAACAATAATCATAATGAAAATGTATTACCAAACAATGTCAAATTGGTCTCCCTGGTTTAAAATAAAAAGGGGGAACTGTTAACAGTGTGCTAAACAATGAATAAAGGTTAAAATCAATTCTGTTATAAGAATGCAAAATAAACAAGGCATACAATAAAGCTTGCTTAAATGTAGAAATAGAGCTTAGCAATATGTAATGAGCATCCATACTATGTGACATAGCTCTGACTCTATTAACAGACATGCTTTTTTGTAAACTCAGCAATAAGTGCTCTCTTACAAGCAGTTTCCTCAAAAAACATGGTCTCCCACAGAATCAGGAAAGAAGTTGACAGATGAATGGATATGGCTTTTTATAAAATCAGCAGTACTTGTTTTTCCACAAGATGTTTCCTTAAAAAACACATTTGTCACAATATTAAAAAAGTTTGACTTAATTTCTCACAGATAAATGGGCATAATCAACAGAATAAAACAACTTGTACGTACTTTACCACCAAACATTTCCTTAAAAAAACAGTTCAGGAAAGTAAAGCATCAGCAGAACAGATGTTTTTGTATAAAGCCCAAAAAAGGTACCGAGGAAAACAGGATCTAAAGTGTGTGAGAACAACAGTATAAGTAGACTGTAATAATTCAGCTGTGTTATAGGTATTGGTAGGAACACACTTGTTCTAAGGTATTGTACAGGAGAAGGAGAATAATCATCCATGCTCACCATGAAGAAAAACTTGACATCTAAACTACAAGTTGTTGCAGTAGCACATGTCATTTGTTATAAGAATAAGTTATGTATTAGTAACTGTGCTTACAGTAAAATAATATTGTGCTGCAAAGTAAATGTTCTCATCAGTGCAGTTTGCAGTGATCTGTGTTTTAAATTGGCTGCATATACAGTCATGCAAAACTCTGTGCTATAACCATACTTTGATTTAGCAGTAAACAGCCAACAAGACTGTGTCTTAAGAAGACTTTAGTTCCAGTACAGCACAGCAGCATCTTCATAAATTAATTTTTCAGAACACACAAATGTTTTTGCTTTGTTTTTGTTTTTGACCGAAAGTGTCAGTAAACATAAAAACCACCACCACCAAAGCAAAAGATATTGATCAGAAAAGATGGAAAGTGAAACATCAAAATTAGAAACAAAATTATTTTATGCAAAGGGCTTGCTTCCCCCTGCACCCTCACAACTACTGCAACTTATATGCATCAGCTCTGATATCACACAGCAGTGAGAATGGGTAAATTACCAATGCTCACTGCACAGCAATCACTCACTCACACACACACACACACACACACACACACACACACACACACACACACACACAAGCAAAGCAACACTAAGACAAAACATTCAATATTGTGAACTTTTGACATTAGTGACTACAACCTATTGCAATGATACCACCCCCACAGAAAATGCTACCTCTTTTCTGGCTGGACTCCTCACTTAGCTTCTCCCTCCACCTTGGCCACACTAGGAAAAATGTTAATGCCCTTTTTTTGTGCCAATAAAATCTCCCACTTTCTTAATAAAACCTCAACAGCAGTCATAGGCAGAGGTATTCAATTCTCCCAACCGGAATACAGCCTCCCCTTCATAGCTTCAAGCATCAAAAACAAACTCCACACACACATTCAAACAGCAGTCAACAAAATTTGTAGATTTATTACCCAGTTGCATAAAAATGACCACCACTGCAAAATGCTGAAAAAATGCAGAATACATCACTGTTCAGTCAACCTTCACTTGGAATCTAAGTATTCCAGCTTTTAGTCAATCCAAACTTCTCTCCCCCCAAATATGTACACTAATTAGACAACCTTCCTCAGAAACTATGACCACAATGTCAACTCACTGTAACCCCTGCACCCGTCCTCCCCCAAAAAATTACATTATACAGAAAACAGTTTCTCTACACTACGTCTTACACACTAATGGCCCAACTCCTATCATCAGCCAAATATCTTTGCCTCTCATCTAACTATCATACCTCATAACTCTCACCCGCAGAGGCTTTGTTCTGTATTTTTGGTCAGTTTCTCATACATTTTGATGTTTTCTGGCACATTGCTGAGGAATGAAGTCACTAAACAATGGCATGCATTTGAGTTTCAGACATTATACATTATATATGCATGCCAACATAAAACATGTTATTCAAGCAACTTTCCAAGTACTTTTCCCCCCAAATCCCTCTCTAATGAAAAAAAGTCCTTCCTTGATAATACAACCTTTGAAGTTATGTCACATAACTTATTAGGGATGATATCAAGTTTCACCTACATGTTGAAAATTGCACAAGAAAAGCTCATTGAAAAACTAGAAATGCTTTACAGAACCAAAAACTCTCAACGACAAAAGCAAAGCTCCACTTGCCACTTATCTCCTCCCCACACTCCCATCCTTACTAACTTTCAGCATAAAAAAACTTGAAAAATGCTATAACAAAGTTGCTAAATTTGCAACAAATGCTCCTTTCAAAACCCACCACTGTATGGCATTAAAAAGTCTGAAATGGTTAGCACAACCTCATCAAACCACATGCAGAGCTTTATGCCACCTATAAAATTATCCAGAATCCATCTGCTTGTCCAGCGCTAAACATTCTATACAACTATGTTCCCACTCAGTCATTATGATTCAATGACCAAAAACGTTTGACTGTCCACAAACCTATCAAATCTGCTGGGCATTGGCCATCATATCTTTCAACCTCTTGGCATAAGAATCTAGACAAAGCCTGACAAAATGGGGGAACAAAGAACCAAAATAGGGACACAATTTATATATTGTGTTCATAAATTTAAGATTTTGCCAGAATAACAGGATTTCTGTTAGCATAGATTTTTCTGAAGGCTATGAAGTCTGAAACTCAAATGCATGTCCTTATTTACTGACTTTTATCCTTAGATCATCCCAGTGACTAAAAAAAAATAACTGTTATGAGGAAGAGACCAAAAATATGAGTCAAAAATCGGGCATTCTGCGTAAATCTGTACAGTTGAGAGTTATGTGACTGTACACATTACCATGCAGCTAAGGCCTGGAATTCCTTACCTGTAGCCATCAGGTTAATATCCTCCCTCCCTTTCTTCAAAACCATTTTGAAAGACTTTCTAGCCAAAAGATGGTTCTGTTCTTGCTCAACACAAAGATAAACTATATCATGTGAACAAATACCAATTCTCTCTAAATATACCATGAGCCTCCTTTTCTCTCTCTTCATATTGCTGTTTGTTTGTATTATACAAACTTACCGTTAATTGCTTCAGAAACTGGTTAAAATTTCTCTATTAAATCATTGTCATTTAACTTGTGTCCATAAGTTTAAGATTTTGCCAGAATAACAGGATTTCTGTTAGCATAGATATATAAATATTTAACCAATATTTTTATATTATGTCTAATCCGATATATAATTATTTAAACTGTATGTATTTTTGCATTTCTTTAAAAACGTACAATTTGTATAATACTTTGTAACTTTTCTCCATGGGCCTCTGCTGAACATTGGCAACTCCCCATTTGGACTTTTCCCATAATCAAACCAATAAACAAGAATATATAAAACCTGGTCTATATTAAGGCCTTTGTCCCTCCATTATTTTTGCTTTGTCCAGATTTCTTGTACCAAGAGGTTGAGATGTATCCTCAACTCTCAAGAATTTTGTGTAATATCCAGATTTTGTCCTCCTGTTTCTGGCCTGTTCATTATTAAATTTCTGGTTTACTGGCAAACTGAGTACAGAAGTCGGTAAATAATGACAGTTGTGGACTTCATATTTTTCAAAATATGCATGTGAATGCAAAACCTGTTATACTAGCAATGTTTTTTTTAAGTTGATTAGAGTGATATTTAATATCTGTCCCTGATCTTGGACCTTTGTCCTCCCATTAAATTTTGGGTTTGTCCAGCATTCTTGTGTTAAGAGTTTGGGAGTTATGCTAACAATATCACCCAAACCGAGCTATATCACTGTCTTTTTGCAACTTGTAACACTCTTACTTTCTCTCATATGGCACATTTTACTACAACAGTGCATTATTCTCATTCAAAGAATATTTTGCTTAACATCTTCTCTTTGCAATTTACTGTAGCATCCTTCACTCCTATCACATTTATTTAGCACACAGCTGTAACTACCACAGAAACACCTGGGTTTTCTACATTAAATTTGTTTTGATTTACTGTAAATCTGCATTACAATTATAAACACTGTCTACATGTTTTACTTGAAACAGTATTTTACAGAGGTATATGTTCTTAACATTATTGGTATCTCTCACTAAATATAATTTTGACTTCCTAAGGCTAAGACTGAGATGGGTCACCTATGATCAAGTGCTGTATCCCCAATAAGCAAAATATGAGTATGCATATTATGAGTGTCTCTCTCTCATATATATATATATATATATATATATATATATATATATATATATATATATGTGTGGGAGGGGTCCCATGTTTCATTATGATTGCTTGTGACTTGCTATGAGGTTATTTAACTGTGTTGAGATTAGAATTTGGCTTGATGAAGTATACCCAGACATTCAAATGTGCCTATAAACCAGGTGTTTAATTGGTTGATTTTTGAATAATAGTCTCTTGGGAGGATACATTTCACTTTCCACAAATGTTTTTTTTTTGCTAACTTCAGTGGATTTCTTTTGGCAATGAGAACCATAAGAACTGATTCAATCTTGGAATATGATGTTTTAAAGTAGTTCTAAGTTGAGTTCCAAAAAACAGCAGTTATTTGAATATGAAACAGTTCTCACAAACACAAATGCATTCAGGGCACCTAAGCTTGTTGAAACATACAGACCAGCCAGCATAAAGAACATAAAACAGTACATGCACACAGAAATTACAGCCATGAAGTAATTACCCAGCTGACTGTATTAAAAAAAATCAGTTTAAAGCTACATCTTTGTTTTGTTTGTTTTTTTAGGGGCGGGTGCAGAATACATGCAACATTGGTATAACAATAAATAAAGGAATTAATATCCCTGCTAGATTTTTTTTTAGTCTCTGGAGTTGCAGACGTAATATGAATAAAGCACTGCTGGCACAACTGATTTAGCTGTTGAACACCATAAAATGGATATAAAGGAACAGTGGACAGTGAAGAGAGTATTATAACTTATTAACAAAAGCAGCATTTTCCAAACCTGAAGGAAACACTACAGTATTTGCAAAAGAATGCTAAAATACAAACTTGTAAGACTTGCAGGAAAACCATTACAAAGTGACTAGAAATTTCAAATGCAAGCAGAATTTCTGAGTGCACTTATTCTAATGTGAATGGTAGCAACATGTTGTAGGAGTGGGTAAAGCATTTCAGTTTAACTTGCTCAAGTTAGAGACCCTTGGATGTGCACACATCTAGCAAAACAAAAGTTCTTTATTATAAACCAAACAGCTCATTAAAGACTGCATAGTGACTTTGAAAGAAAGAAGAAATGAGAAGCAAGATAAACAGAGATCAGAAGCCTTTTACAGCAGGATTAGCTGTAAGATAAATTCCCTGCTATTAGTCAAGCATGTATAAACTGTGAAAAAAGAGTTATGCTGTTAAAGTCTGCAAAATGAAAAAAAATTAAATAAATTTGCTGTCAAAAGAATAAAGACTGAGCAGAGTTATTTGTGTTGAGCAGCTGAGAATGTGAAAAATGTGCAATACAGGAGCACAGAAAAGTCACAGTAATAATAAAATGAGTTGAAAATCTAGGAAAAAAAGTTTAAAATTAAAGTGCTTACCTAAACGTTGGCAAAAATGGGCAATGCAATGTATGTTCCAACATTCTGAGTACTGGGTCTGGAAGAGTATAATCTGGAAAAAGTCACATAAAAAGCTTACAGTGATCATTACCTAAAAACAAAGGGTGGGGACAGGATGTGTCTGTGTGAAAATTGACAGTTCACCAGTGATATAATGCACGAGATTAATTCTTCACAATTTGAGTAGAATGCTCAAATAAAAGATTTCCTTGTATCTAGATGGGCATCTGAAACTAGACAGCTTCTTTGAAGCTAGCTCTAACTAAAACATCATTCCTATCCCAATGAATAACTTAAAGTGCATTTCAGAGAATACTGTTTTCATAGGACAGATACTACAAATGTATTACGAACAAACAGCACCAGTAAGTGTTTTAACAGCATCATTTCACTCTGCAGCTTTTCTCACTGGCATTGTTCAGTTATGAAATAACAAGTAAACACATATATACATGCATTACCACAATGGTGCTTGTGGAGAGAGGCATACATTTGTATCAACTTGTACTGTACAATTAAGGAAAACATTCATGGTTTTCAACTAGTTACTGTGCCCTTTTTTAATTATTTCCAACACTGCTCCAGATAACTGAAAATATTTCATTTTAATAAAAGGACAGGAAGACTGACCAGAAGACCCTTTTCAGGCACAACCCAGACTATGAGGCAACAGAAAAAATGGACATTGTGTTTCACAGACATTGTATTACAATGGAGTAAACTATACAGTAAGAGATGTTTAACAAAGCTACAGCTAGGAAATGGAATACAGACATTAATTAATTCTTTTGCGTTAACCAATCACATAGGTATTTAAAAGTAAATAAAATGTATACAATACGTCCATTTGAGTTAATCAGATAAATCACAGGCTTGAAAAGAAATAAGGTGGTTTTCCTTTGTACATTACTGCAGTGCAAAAGACTTTACTAGCCATTGTCAGAGAAGCTGTTAGAAGTCGTTTCCTTTAAGGTATGCTCTTTTAGTTCTTTTCTGAATATTTGAAGCAATGTTTGTTGTCTAACTTCTGGAGGGAGGTGATTCCAGATATCTGGACTGAATTTAGGGAAGGGTTTTACTTTTTATGTTTTGAATCTGGATCTACTTAGATAAAGGGAACCACCTTGATTACAGCTGAGCGAATAACTTTATTCTCAAAACTGTAGCTTTGAATTTAATATGGACCACTGGCCTTGCTTGATGACTTTAAAAAGTGAGCTAAAAATTAGAGTAGCTCTGTAGTTCATGAGTAGGTAGTTTATACCTTTGAGTAAGAAGAAACAATGGGCATTGGCTTCTGCTGGAAAGGCAAACCTTATTCAATGAGGTTTGCATACTCTTGTGATTGCATTGTAATACTAAGTAAGTAGAGGGAGGCTTAGCTCTATTTTTGGAATGAGGACATTGCATGCCAGGGACTGCTCATTGCTGGAGAAAGGAGTTATTTTGTAGCAAAAACTTTTTGTTGGGTCAGCGTTTTATTGATAAATGTGTTTGTGTGACTTATAGAAGATAAGGGTGAGGGTCTAGGGTCTGTCCAAGATACTTTTATTTTGTGGTATTAGAAATAATGTTCCCTTTTTACAGGCAACTTGCATGGCCCAGGGGGATTGTACAATTTCTGCCTTGTTGCAAGCAGCATTAAATTGGTTTTAGACAGATTAACTAATAAATGGGAAATGCTTGCTTATTAACCCAAAAGCATGTTATGTGGAGCTTAGCCAAAGCAGAGCTCTGACTTTTTTCTTTTAACTGAGACACTGAAATCAAAGTTTTTGTAAAATGTTCTTAGATAACATTCAAAAACACTCGAGGCATTATTTTGTCCTGTGATAACTTGATAATGGAGACAATAAACCTGCCCCAGACATTTTCTTAGGGCATCATCTTTTTCCTTACATGGGAAAGATATTTGTTGACAGAAAAAGAAGGACCATAAAAGTAGCAAGTCTATACAAGGACCATAAATGTATAAATTACAATGCACAGAAGTAATATAAAGAAATGAGGCCAGCCTTGCAATGAAGAACATATTGTTCCTCATCACTGATGATCCAGAGAGAGACACATGCTAATCATCTAGCTTAGTTAAACCCCCCTACATTAGTATTATGTCCTAACATGCAGACCCCAGTCCAGAAAGTAGAAAGCAAAGAATGGTCCTGTTATGCTTATACTTTTCAGATGTCCATATGCAGATCTCAATCCAAATATCCCAAGCAGTGGAAAATGAAAAAGCCTTTGCAAGGCAAATTTAAAAAGGTAACAAGATAGTCCTGTTTACCAGACTCAGTAACATGAATCTTTACACAGGGTAGAGATGGTACAAAAAAATCATGCCTAAAGCAATTCATAAACATAAGCATCCTTTGTGCTACATGCTGCTAAGTTAATAATTATACGGGCGCAAACACAGCTGCTGTTGGTTATACCTGCAATAAAATTAATTATTAAAACTTGACCTTAACAGAGCATTACAGAGTTAATCTTTCCTACAGACTAGCAATGCCATAATGCAGCCAGATGTCAAGACTCCATTATAAAGCTCTGTATCTATCAGTCTTACAACAGGTGCTTCAAGCCCACCTGCTCAGGATACCAACCCCCCCCCCCCCGACTACCAGCCACATAAACTTGTTTACTCAAACAAAGCAAGTCCACAGGGTCCAGATTAAGTGCAAGAAAAATATATACATCATGGACACACAATATTTGAGAGGGGAGATTCATATCCAGAAGGGAAAGTGTATAATGCAGCACTTAGATGTATTATAAAATTGACTATGCAACATAACTATCAGTCCCTCTCCATTTTGTTCACACATCAGCTTGTTAAAATTAACTTGTGGCATGCTGAACATCAAACTGCTTGTTCTGATAGGTCCTTTATTTCCACCATATATATACTCCAGCTGGTCCAGAAAAAAAAGAATTTATTTTATACACAGCAGAGATGAAATGAACAGTACGGGTGTAAAACTGCTATAGGAATTCTAGCACAAGGGCTTTCTCAGCTGCTCATTTATAAGCAGTCATAATATACAGTTGTTGTTTTAAAAGAAGACTTCCAATCCCAGCACCTCCTGTGAATGTATACATGTAGAATGAGGTGTCAAGGGAGGAATCTGAAGATTTACTTATGAGTTTTTTGTGGAAAGCAAGGTCACAAGATAAGCACACACGCATTACAAACTGCAAACACGTTTTCTAGTCAAGGCATTTGAGGATTACATGTGGAAAACATACAAGCATTCTAAATTGCAAAGATATATTTACTACACAGGGTGGGGGTGTAGTAAATAGTGTGTGTGTGTTTGAGGGTAAACCAGTTACTCCAACTTTTAAATTTGCCTAACCTTGCACCATTTTGTGTTTCATGGCTGTTATTATGAGTATGAGGTATAAACCTAGGAATGGGGAACAACATAAAAGTGCACAAAACAATGACGTCAGTAAAAACTCCAGATTAAAAAAAAATATCTTCACTTTTCTGAGAGAGGACTAGATAAAAGACTCACATGTAACTGACTAGATAAAAGACTCACATGTAACTACTAGCTCTGAGATGGGTTACCTCTTAAATGTCCAGATTTCTAATATTTTTGGCTTTTCTATCAGAAAATGTGTAGTTTTCTGCCAATCACCATGGACTGTCACTAAATGATGCATTTTAATGCACATTTCATATCCTTCAGAAAATGAACCTCTCTCTATGGCACTGTTAAGTGCACACAAATTGTCATTTCTGTATTAATACTTACCTGTCTGCTATTCTTACAACTCAGAAAACCTTTCTTGCTACAGTCAAACAACAAGGTTTCAGCTACTTTCCATTCTATAGGGTACATACCTCTCACTTCTTAGCACAAAAAATCTGGACAAAGCCAAAAAAAATGAAGGAACAAATCCCTATAAATAGGGACAGATTTTAAATATTCCTCTTACAAAACTTAGAAAGTCACTAGAGTAAAATGTCTTAAGTTACCATGCATTTTCTGAAGTATATGAATTTTGAAACTCAAATGCCTGTAATTTAGTGAATTCAGTCCTCACCGATTTGCTACAGATATCTAGAAAACCTCAAATTTATGAGGAACACACCAAACCCATGAGGTAAAAATCATTGAGAGGTATGATAGGGAACCCCCTACTCACTTAATTATGTGAAGTCACAGTGCATCAAGCAAATAATTCCTGAGGGATCCACTGTGGGAATATGGCAGAGAAGCATTTCTGACAGCTCACCAACCCCAAGGGGACTAACTGTAATTGGTTCAGACCTACAATGCTAATCCAGGGGTATGTACCATGTGTAGCACACATTGAGAATTAGGCAGAATACTAGGTAGTGTATTCTGGGTATCCCATTAACAGCATAATGTAAGTAACATTTGTTACACACTGCTTTTAAGAATAAGTTACGGTTAAATGAATCCTGATTTTTAAGTTCTATAATCATTTCAAAATGTGTGTGTGTGTGTGTGTGTGTGTGTGTGTGTGTGTGTGTGTGTGTGTGTGTGTGTGTGTGTGTGTGTGTGTGTGTGTGATGTTTTAGGCAAGAACATGAATTACAAAAATCTCTCCACAACTGTCAAGATTATGCTGTACCAGGATGCCCTTATCCTTTCTGTGTAATTTTCCCACTTCACAATAAGATTTCTCCACCTTTGGGACCCTGGCTCAAAGGGATAAATTAAACAGGTGAAGTATGTCACCATACTGATGAAAGAAGATTGACTTCTTGAGAGTCATTTGCTCGAGGTTCAAGAAGTTCAGTGCATTCAATACGGTGTTTCCAATTCAGGGAGTATTACAATCAATGCCAGAGTACCCCAGGGCTGTGTGCTGAGTCCTCTACTGTTCACAGTCCTTACCCATGACTGCTCTGCAAAAGCTAGCAACAACCACATCATCAAATTCGCAGATGACACTACAGTGGTGGGACTCATAAGTGCTGATGATGAGAGTGGGTGTAGGAATGAGGTCAACTCCCTGATTGAATGGTGCAATAACAATTCGGACCTAAACGTCAATAAAACAAAAGAAGTTATTATTGACTTCAGAAACAGCTCTGCTGTGCAGCTGCCCCTCAAGATCAATGGTGAAGAAGTGGAGAGAGTCCAAACTACAAAGTTCCTGTGGGTACACATATCCGAGGATCTTTCTTGAAGTACAAACATAGACCAGCTAATTAAAGCCCACCAGTGACTACACTTCCTAAGGAAGCTGAGAAAAGCAAAGCTTTCTCTGAATGCTGTAATTGCCTTATATATAGGAGCCATCAAGAGCATTATCACCAGCAAATGCACTGTATGGTTCGGTAACAGCACAATAGCAAAAGGAATAAGCTGCAAAAAATAATAAGAACAGCAGAAAAGATCATGGGCACTCATCTTCCTACCTTACAGCTCTTTGAACTGAGATGTAAAAACAGCTCCCACAAAATAATGAGTGACACTTCTCATCCAGCATATGGTTGGGTCCTTACACTTGTACTGACACTTCTCATCCAGCGTGTGGTTGGGTCGCTAAACTTGCTTCTGGTAGAAGGTTCTGGAGTATCCACTGCAGGACCTCCAGATTCATGAACAGTTTTTATCTAACTGCAAGACTCATTAATGCAGACATAAATATGGATGTATCAAAACTAAATAGATTGTTACGCTCTTTTTCCATACAGTAATTCTATTTTTTGCATACTAAAATTAATATATTCTCATTTATGTGCAATTCCAGTCACTTTCTTATATGCAATATCACCCAATCTCACCTCTGTGTATAGTGTACTTTTCTTTTTATGTGTTAAACATCTAGTAGTCAGTGTTGTCCAGTGTAATAAACAGTGTACAACCATGTGCATCAGCTACTTAGATATTTACTTTTGTACTATAGTTATTGTTTATTCTTTAATACCCATCATGTCCGTCTTTGTGTGTTTGTTTTCTCCTGTAAAAGATCTGACACTCAAAATTTCGTTTAGGTAGCACTTATGTTTCCTAAATGACAATAAAGTTTCTTTGCATGTTGAATTTGAAGTTGGGGGATTGGAAATCCTCCACAGAAAATCACACCAGTGAGTTATGCCCTTTTTGATTGTAATGCCCCCCTTCATTGAGTTGGTATATACAAGTTTGAGAGATGTAGCGGACTTGCCGCCGACCCCTCTCCCATCAGACATGTAGCGGGAACTTATCTCCTCTTCAAAAAACAGTTTGCAATTTGACCATTCATACAAGAAGTCCAGAGCACAACTACTGGCAAGACAGCTGTTGTGGGAATGAAAAAGAAGGAAAAACACTTCCATTTGCTAACATAGTACATTAATGCCCAGTTACATATTGCTGAGGTCTATATTACGAGAGCAAAAATACTATTAAGTGAATACTAAAACCCTGACATGTACTGCATGAACCACGGATATCCCAGATGCACTAAACCGCAAAATTTTAAATGTCGAACTGTCATACTCGGCCAACCCCACCACCCGCTACATACTACCTACCCAAACAAAATAAATAAAGAACATACATACACTAACCAAACCCTACTTCTTACCCTAAAGTAAAGCACAAACACCCGACACTAAACCCCACTTACAGAACTATCTATGCACTATCCTTAACCCCTCCCTAACCCTAAGGTCCGTAACTACTACACACTTCCCCAACGAAAGTATACACAAACAAAATAAATAATCCACATATATACATTTAACAAAACCCTACTTCTAACCCTACACTAAATCTAACATACAAAACCTATCTATGCACTTACCTTAACCCGCACCCTAACCTTAAAGTCCGTAACTATCCAACACTTACCTTATACAGCTATTCCACAGACGGGCCAATCAGAGTAATTCGACATTTCCGAAATCGCACTTTTGTACGTTTGCTTTACATTTTGCGCAATACGTGTCAACGTTTACGTATTCTAACAGACTTTCGCTCAGCTAATATAGACCCGTATTGCTGCATATCTATTCTTTAACCTTCCATTTTGATTGCATAACCTGTGGCTTTTCACATCTACATTGCTAATTAAATAAAGTATTTGGGTACCAGTGTGGATATGGCTGAGAAAGAACACAACAAAATATCCAGCTGCTAGAAATGTGCAATTGTATTTTTGTAATACAAATTGTAGTTTCTCACTGCCCATAGCCCTAACACACAGTGCTATACATATAATTATACCATGACCCCCCCCCCATTAATATTCCAAAACGCGCACGCTGATTGGCCAGCATGCACGTTGTAAATTGACTTATACTAATGGAAAAAGGTCCGGTCGCCCGGACTTTTTCCATTAGTATAAGTCTTTTTTAAAGCACTGTCTCGCTATGTTAAAAGAGTTTAACATAGCGACACAGATTTAAAAAAAGCAACGGAGGTCTCCGTTGCTTTTTTTAAAGCTGTCTCGTTTAAACTCCTTTAACATAGCGACACAGTGTGTAAAAAGCAATGGAGATCTTGCTTTCTCCGTTGCCTTTTTTTTAAACCTGTCTCGCTATGTTAAATGGGTTTAACATAGTGAGAGCTTTAAAATAAGCAACGGAGATCTCCATTGCTTATTTTAAAGCTGTCTCGCTGTGTTAAACCCATTTAACATAGCGAAACACTTTGTAAAAAGCAACAGAGATCTTGCTTTCTCCGTTGCTTTTTTCAAAACTGTCTCGCTATGTTAAATGGGTTTAACATAGCGAGACAGCTTTAAAATAAGCAACGGAGATTCTCCGTTGCTTTTTTTAAAGCTGTCTCGCTATGTTAAACCCATTTAACATAGCAAAACAGTAAAAAGCAATGGAGATCTTGCTTTCTCCATTGCTTTTGCCCACAGCTCTGATGTACTGCGTAGGCATGCGCAGTACATCAGAACTTCCGTGGAATACCAGACAGCTGCGGAAGGGCAGCAAGGAGGCATTATACAATGCCATTATTTAAGAAAAGTAATTATTTTTTTTCTTAAATAATGTCATTGTATAATAGCAATAACCCACTTCTGAGTGTGGGTAATGCTGGATTTACCCACGGTTGGCTTTGTTCTGTCCCCATGGGTAAATCCAGCATTACCCACACCCAGGCGTGGGTTATTGCTATATTACATCAGACATGCATCATTTAAAATCAATAACTTCTGAAACTCCCCACTTTCTACAACTGTACCCCCCTTGGTAAACTTAAAATAATTATGCACTTCTGAATCGGATTCCGCCTTCAGGTTCAGCATTCCATTCAGATACCACAGAAGTTTTCTTTTCCTAATCCTTCAGACATCACTTTCACAAGATGCTGATGCTGCATAATATTTCTGCCTCTCTGGTCTACTATCTAAAACAAAAGAACAATGAACATCCATTTCCCATTCCTCTGTTAATCTGTACTTCAGCCAGTTCCACCTTCCTTCTAGGCATACAGACAGGGTACCACCATCACCCCCATCTTCTTATTTTCCCACCACATCCCTTTACACAGACTTCTACTTCATCTCCTCACATTTACCAAGTCATTACCTTCTTACCTACGGTTTGCTCTGTAAGCCGCAGTGGTGCAGTGGTAGCGTTGTCGCCATACAGTAAGAGGTTCTCCCGTTCGATTCTCAGTTGGAGCACCTTCTGTGTGGAGTCTGCATGTCCTCCCCGCAGTCGAGTGGCATTCGAAAGACATGCGTGAATGGACATGCCTTCATTGAAGGTTGGGCATCGAGCTGGTACCGCGGCACCGTAAAATCTACTGCCAATCATTAGTGGACTGGAGTTCCGCTGTGGCGACCCCTAACCGGGAAAAGTCAAAAGAAGAACAAGCATTCACAGTTTGCTCTGTAAACCTACAATCATGGCCTGTGTCAGTGATTAAGTACATATGTCTGCTTTGTAAGTATATACACCCTTTGTTATCACTTGATGTTTTTTATTCCCCTACCTCAACAGTAAATGGCCATCTAAAGGGCATTTGCCTAGCCAGACTAGCTTACTCAACAAAAAAAATAAATAAATTAAAAATCCTAGCCCGGGGCATTGCCAAAGTTTTTCTTACCATAGTTTTAAATATTTTTGCCCTTTTGATAAACTGGTCTGTTTTGAGGCATGTTTGACCAAAACATCTGAATAGAGTGGTCACTTTTCTATACAAAACTATACAACAGGTGGTATGTAGAAACTGTATAGCAATTTGTTGTAAAGCCTTACAGTAGTAGGGAAGATTGCTGAGTAAACACCCTGTTTTTATTTTGTTTTTTTAACAGAGTTACCATTTACCCATCTTTATACAGAACAGTTCTTATTTGGGCATTCATGTCCCATTAGTTCCCATCTCCATAAGACATAACCCTGAGCATATTATTTCCATGATCTCAGTAGTCTGTACTATAAAAAGGGATTTACAGTGTCAGTATCCCTTTGCAGGTGTAGTGCAGAAGGCTTAGTTTGTGTGTGTGAAGGCTTGTTGGGGGGATGAAGATGTGACCTTCAAGTTTAAGAGAAAATAAAGACAGCCAAGTGCAATTATGTACACACCAGGAATAGTTATTACAAAAAAATGCAAAACTGGCATTTATAATTGGGACAAAGAGAAGCCGAAGGAAAATCAAATATTTTCTGGGCAGTCACACTAACATAGGTCAGAAGTTGAGACAGTCACCATTGGAATGTATCCTGGTCAAAGACAGTGTGAGAAGGGTACTAGAGTACAGTTTTCCATGCTGAGCAGAAGCCTGACTTAACCCCTAGTGGAAGCATAGGGTAGGACAGGGCAGTTGCGCAATAATCATAGCACACCTGGAAATTCAAGTGGGCAGGTATGTATAGTGCTGTACTGAGGCTGGAGGCAGGGGCTAACTGAATGTTGCCAGCCAGAATCTTCTTTTCAGAAAGAAAGGGAAATAAATGACTGTACAGGAGCAGAACCCATGGCAGCAAGATGATAAACCACACCCTAACTGTCCTTGATTTTCAATCATAAATTAGCTCTGTCCCTCTTAATCCCTCCCAAGACTGCCTTTAGGAGAAAGGGTAATGAATTACACTTAATAGAGTTTATAGGCTTTTTACTTCAGAAAATGTATATTAATTCACATTCTCTTATCACTTCAATGTCTACAGCTAATAGTACTAATATTTTAAAAGTGTCCCCGATTATTTCTGGATGTATCCCGGATTCTGCTGAGACTTGTTAATGATCGGTCAAGAACTATGGGATAAGCAGGCTGGAATAAAACTAAACAAATAGAAAACTACCGCTGTGTGACTTACCGTGTTACTTGCAAAAAGAAAAGAAGGATGCTTACCACGGAATAGGAATTTCATTCTGTCATTACTACATAACACATTAAATCCACCTGCAATTCTAGTTTGATTACCTGCATTTAAAGATATTTCAGCTAAAATTTACTTAACTATTTAAAACCAAAAGAAAAAAAAAATCTTCCTGCTTTATAATGCAAGTTTTCCAGATTTGCTGTGCAATTAAATGTTGCCCATAGACTACATACACATGCAACTGTGCTGTACTCTTCTAGTGTTATTACTTTCCTGCATTTAAATACATTATTTTGGCTGAAATTCACTTAACCGTTTTAAAAATCACCTTGCTGCTTTAAAATGTACATTTTGTAGTTAAATGTTGCCCATGAAATAATGTATACATGTGACTGTCCTGTACTGATTGAAGTACTAACCTAACGAGTCTGAATGAGTGCTCCAGTCCTCTCCTGCTAGCCTCCTACATAAATCTACAAACAGATAGGGAGCTGCATGCTACATTAACTATGTAAGCAAGCTTTGTAAGAGTCACCTTTAGTCTAAGGTCCAACTCAGATAAAGAGGCACTTAAGCACACATTTAAAGAAACATTTCACCAGATAAAATGCAGCAGTGGTATAATAAAACTTGTATGACATCATTTCCAGACGTGCTTTGCATGCAGCTTTCCACATTTGTCTGCACAATACAAGTGTTGGTTAATGGTAAGTAGATAAGAACCGCATTAACTAAGTCAGATTTGTATTTCTCAGTTTACAGATGCACAACTGTTCTCATCTGTGTACATCCGTGACCGATTGTGTGTTTTATGTACATTTGAAGTTTTTTCCCTTAAAACTCCACTGAAAATTATAAGCTCCAAGAGGACAGCTTATCTTTCTGTACTTTTTTTAAGGGATTCTCCTTTCTTCTTGAATATGTTACTATCACAGCTCACTGCAGCAAAAGAAAGTGGAAATTTCTGGTTACAAATTTTTAAAAAAACTCTTATTTGACCAGTCCACCACCCCTCCCTGAAGCAGCTCAACTGAACTTGTACAATAGTTATGTACAGGATGTGCATATGCATACCATACAGGTACATTTTATGGTGAGTAGGGTCAGCAAGGTCTGAATTCCTTTTCTCTGACATGACCTGGGAGCAGAGAGCTGAAGTAATTATGCGACATGCTTATGGTCAGAAAACACAGTGTGCATCACTAAAAAAATCTGGAAACCTGCACCTCAGTCATTCTCATTCACTGCATTCCTACTTACAAATGCAGCACATATCAGCACCTTTTGCAAACTGGACTTAAATCATTTATTATGCAATACCAAATCAGTAAATATGTGACCTCATTGAAGCCACAAGACTGTCCTTTACATTATGTAACATACGATTGAACAAAGACACTAGCAAAGTCAGACTTGGTAAGTATATAGCATAGCTGCTTTACATACTACTGAAACATTACTCGGCCAGTATCAGCCGTATTATCTTCCCAGCTTTAACAAAAGCCCAACTGACATAGTCATCTGGATAGACTAAATCAATGAAGTATATTCAAGAGGAATGATTATCAAGATGGAGCAAGTGTGCAGTCAGGGTTCAATACCTGCCAGGTCAGAGACTGCTTCAGTCAGCACCATTGGTACTGTTTAGTATTAGGTTTTAGTAACTAACTGTATACTCTGCAGTGGAATAAGTATTAACAGTTAGATCTACTTGATTGAAATGACCAGTTTCAATGATACACCAAGAGACACACCCAAGCAAAGCAAAGAGCTCAATTTGGCCACAGAATCTTGCAGCACAACCGCAGATCCTTTGGTTATCTGAATGGAATAAACACATTAATAACTCTCTCAAGGTTTTCTGCCTTAACATGTTCAACTGTGCATGTTTCTGGAATATTCTTAGAGCATACATAAAAACATATCATTCCATACATATAAATTCTCACCCTCTTTTCAAAAAAACTGCAACGCCTTCTGTAAATCCTACTCCCACACAAGTCTAAAATGATGGTGCTCCACTGTTCAACTCAAAAGACACACACAATGCTGAGGAGGTTGTCAAGTAAGACATATGAATCTGCATTAACACCGTCAGAAAATGTACGTCTTTAAACAGTTATTCACCAGCATCTGACCCTTTCGAACCTTTGGCCTAGACAGTAAAATACACAACAGCAATCAAAACATTTGGTTTGAACCCAAAGACATTTTTTTTTTTATTCCATCAACTGATGCCCACCAGACAGTTTGCCCACAACTGGCAAAAGCCACTGTTTAGCATTCATTGCCTGCATATACTAATAATGGGAGATGAGAAGGTCTTGCACCAAAACAATATACAATGGCCTTGTATAGGCTGGAGGGGAGGGGTTCAGTATTGAGAAACAAATGCAATTACTTACTCCATATTTGTTAACTGGCTCTATGAGCTTTGTACTTGGACCCATTTCAGCCACATCCACAACCATAGGCAATTATACAAGTTAAGACAAATATGGTAATTTACCTGTGTTAATATATACTACATTACTAGCAATGTTTTACAACGTAGTGGTGTTTTACATCAACAGGCAAGGGAGTATTACATAGTAGAAAATGGCCTTTCTGATGAGCTATTTATTTATTTATTCATTCATTTCCAGTTTGATGACCGGGGATGTCCACTGGGCTCAGGGAGCCTGTTTTCAGTGGAGGCCCGGGGAGAAAAGCTCCATGTTACAAAGTTTAGATACAGATACAATACAGAAAAGAAGAACAATTTACAATTATGTTTCAAGCTAGAGAGCAGGTGTAATTTCTTAGGTACATGTTACCTTTAGATACAGACACAATACTATTAATGAACAGTTTACAGTTAAATTTCATGTTAGAGAGCAGGTGTAGATTCTTAGGTACATGGTACAAATGTCATATTTACAATATGTACATATGTGTGGTAGCCTACAGATCATAGCTAGAGAGGCTAGTAATCATAGCTGGAGAGGGGTTTAGATGTGGAGAGAAACTTATAGGACTAGGTGGGGAGAATGCAGTTGCATTTCCTGTTAGAGTAAATGTAGGAATGTAATGGAGATTTAAAGTTTTCAAAGTTTGCACAGGTCCTTAGAGAGGAAGGAAGAAAATATTTTTTTTTTTTGCTAAGAAAAAGGATAGCAGGAGCTGACCAGCAGGGCGATTGGATTTTTGGACACAGATTAGGTTTTGGTGAGTAGATCTGAGAGTTCTCTGAGGGGTGCAGGGGAGAAGGATGTTGCATAGAGCAGGGCACTTATAGAGGGTTGAAAGATTAGTTTGTGGGTTGTGGTAATCTGAAGATAGTCTAGATGGTTGGAGAGTTCAAGCCTGTGTAACAAATTAAGGGCAATACAGTGATGGGAGGAGTATTTGGCTTTGGCGACAAATTTAGAAATCTTATTATAACAGACTTCCAATTTTGAAGTAAGTGTGGCAGACAAGTTAGTTAATAGAGGAGCGCCATACATTAGTGAGGGGAGTAGATAGGTATAGGTAGACAGACATTTCTAGAAAAGGCTGCTGTTTCATAAATAATTTTAGAAGTGACTGTATCTATGTCTATCCTAGGTCAATAAGATGTACATTTGCATTTCTATTTTAGGTGGACATTCGTTTTATGCAGATCATGCTTTGGAATTTCAAATTTCAAGAGTTAAAGATCTTTGTGTAAGTGATTGTCAGTAGTGGTGTGCAATGGGTATAAGGTGGAAATTTGCAACAACTTTGTTTTCTGGGGGAACAGTCACTGCAAAGTAATCTGCATGTGAGGGAGTTTTAAAGTACAAGGAATCAAGCAGAGACACAGAAAAGTTGTTTTTTTCGATGTTAGTTACAATGTTAATATGCAAACTATAGCTTGTGCATGCTCCCTGTCAGTCAGCAACCGACCCTTTAAAATAAATAGCAATGAGACAAAGGTTGTTTTTATAAGATCTGCTTCACGTGAGTTGAGGTGCATTGGTGCACTAGGCTTGGGACAGCCAAACGTAAGGCTGGAGGTACCCAGCAATTAAAGAAACCTAATCAGTGGCCAATTTCTCACATCATCTATAATATAATCCATCAGAACATACTGCACAAGATCTTTAGATCATTACAATGCAGACTGCATGTGTCTAGGAGTGGTGCAAAAGCTAGGAAACAAAATGCAGCTTACATAACACTGCTATACAATTTCTATCGGTTCCTAACCCCAAGACTTTTAATTCTAAATGACAGGTTGTGTCCGCTTAACGTACAGAAATGCACCAATGCACTGGTCTAAGACCTACCATTCTTCACCACTGTAATATCAGATCTTGCCCATTTCCCAGACCTGTATCTTGCACACATTGCTTTTTGCAGGTGTAAACAACGTTTCAAAATATACTCAACCTTCTGATACAAGAAATGTCTATTCCTACAGGAATAAATGATTGGAAAATATCAGACTGCTGTGTCAACAGCACAAAACTAGTAAAACAGCAGGCAATATGGCACAGCACAACACAAAAGTAGTCCCGAGAATATATGTGCGTGTGTGTGTGTGTGGTGTGTGAAAGAAATTCCAAAGAACAGACCCACAGACCCCCCCCCCCCTTTTCTGGGAACCATGTGTTTCGTATCAATCAGCTCAACAGCAGGTAATTAATCATGAAGAATCCATCCACCAAATAAATGTTTAACCTTCATGCCTAAACAAAGTGTTCATTCAAAGTCAGCAGGGTGCTATCAGTTCATTATTCAAGAACCCCCCCCCCCCCCACACTTCAACAAAGTGTCTCCCCCCAAAGGAATGCATTCATTTGTAACAGGACTTTCAAGACTGCAAACTCACAAAGGAGTGAAGTTGGAGAAAAATTGTAAGAAAACTTCCAATGCACATCACAGTATGACTTAAAGAAATTATTTATACAAAATCCTTTGTAATATTTCGGCTTTTGTTGCTTGAACATAAACATATGAAGTAAAAATCCCAGTCTCAAGCACACCGTACGTTCTTGTAATTTAAATCTGCCAAAAATGATGACAGCAAAGTCACAGAATCAAATGAAAAAGGTTGCCAAAGTAGCACATATAATTCTATTACAAAGGTATAAGTATGCCTTCACAAAACTCTGTACAAAGTTACATCCTACATGTCTTTATGCAGGGCTGCCAGGCTTAATTAACTCACCATATATACTGATATGAAAAGCACCTAGAAAGAGCAGCAGAGAATTCATTAAAGTGAATCCAACTCTCCTGCATTTTCTACAAATGATACTTTCATTTCTGAGCATAGAATGCATGTTCTCAGACATAGTTATAGTTCATACTTTTATGACTTTTCCTTACAACTCGTCTTTAACCTCATTCTGTTACCTAAATGAAAGAAATTCTGAAGGCAATTTTGCTGTAATGTACAGGACTCAAAGTAACATTAAAAACTCGATTCACTGCTCTACGGATACATTTATTTCCAGTTTTCTTTACTTACTTGAAATTAAAAAATGTATCCTTTGCCTCTGCAGTTGGTAGGTAGATTCACAGAACTCCTAACTTGCCTCCTGAGTGTTATCCTCTCTGTTTTATCTACACTTCCAGTCTGTTTCTGTCTCTCTCTCTCTCTCTCTCTCTCTCTAGTCTTTGTGAGCTAAGAAGCCAGTCTGAACCGGTTTACAAGTGGACAATATTTTTTCAATTACCTACAACAAAATGATGTCACCCCCCACACACACACACACACACACACTCCATTTCCAACCACTACCCTCTGCACTCTGACATTCTCAAAGCAGGCAGCTTTAACTTTAATGGTAGGAACTGAAATGTGGCAAAAAAAATTCAAAAGTTTAGGGAACTTGACTTGGATTGAGAATGGAGGATTCATGGGTCCCAACATTTGAATTTCACCTATAAACTGCATTTCCCAGATGAAAAAAAACTGAATTCCTATATTCCTTCTAAATTATTCACCTGACAAGAGGCAACAACTGCTGTCTGTATTTAAGCTATGAAATGTAAAATGCCAGTTTCTCATATTCAAGCAACACAGAAAACATAGATAACTTCTCATACCATACTGATGCTTGTAACAGCTACCAGCTAAGCATATTGGCATTAAAGCATCTGACTGGTTCCTTTACAGGGGGGTTCCCAAAGAGATCCATAGCAAAAATTCTGGTATTTTATTATAAACCTCTGGGTGCTACTGATTCTTGTAATAGGTTCTTAGGTAGGTACTAGGAAATCTGCCCGAGGGCATTTACAAGCCTAGCCAGAGTGTGTCGGCTTTTGCCACCCCATTGATTAATTAACTGATCCTCTTGTCAAGCAGTGCCGATAAAGTGACCCCAGGGGTGTATTTTCTGTAACCCTTCCACTCATCAAGGTTTCTCTTGAAGAGTGTTAGTGAGGGGCTCTGCCTGATGTAATCTGGAATTTTGTTCCAAAGCATGGAGAGTTTCTGTGACAGGAATCTATCCCTCCAGCATGTTCTATTTATTGTTGTGTCGAGGTTTAGCTCACTAGAGCGCGTGGCTCACAGTGACTTGGAATTCTTTAGGTGGAGCATGTCCATCAATTCTGAGTTGGACATGGCTTTGTAAGTCAGAGAGAGATCACCTCTGAGTAAGTGATATGTCACTGAGTACAACCGGAGTTATTTCAGTTGGGCTACATAGGACATATGTTTGAGACCAGTAATCCTCTTTGTGAGGTACTTTTGTGGTCTTTCCAGTTGTTAGAAGTGTCTTGTGAGGTACATCCCAAATGGGGCATTGTACTCTATGATGGGTCTAATGAGTGACGAGTAGAGGGGCACTATAACCTCTATCATAGCTATGACCTCTATTTCAAGATGTGAACCCTTTAGTAATTAAATGGGCCACATAGAAGGATTTCCTATCTACTTTGGCAATATGATTGTCAAAGGAGAGATTACTATCTACCTGGGTTCCCAGATCTTATTACCTCTTCTGTATTAAGAGGGCTGCCAGCTATGTGGTAATTCGTGGGTGTTTTGTTTTTCTCAAACGGGATGACTATGCATTTTTTGGCATTTAGCTTGAGGCCATAACTTTGATACCAGGTGTCTGTCTCAGTAAGGCCCTTTTGGAGGATGTCCGTGTCAGCCAGAGAGTCAGTTATGGCTCCCAGTTTGCAGTCATCAGTGAACTTGGTTAGCCATAGTCCTCCTGTGTTTGCCTGTACTTCTGAGAAGTATATGCCAAAAAGTAGGGGTTCCAGGACCGAGGCTTGCAGGACACCACTTGTGACTGGTTTAGAGTAGGACATGGAGCCCACTATTCTTACCGTGTGAGAGTTCTGACTGTAAGCCAGTTGGCAACCCATCTCGTGACGTAGGGGTTTATGTTCAGGCTGGTGAGTTTTTCTGTAATACCAGAGTGGGGAATGGTGTAGAAAGACTTGGCGATGTCAAGGTAGGCTGTGTGAACTACCTTTTCCTCATCTATGGTATTGGTGAATGTCTCAAAGAAGTCAACCAGGTTTAGTAGGCATGATCTGCCTTTAACAACGCCGAACTGGATTGGGGCAAGTGTTTGGAGGTTTCCAATGTCTTTGTTAATGAATTCCATGATGATGCACTCCATAGCCTTGCAGACCAGGCTAGTCAGGCTTATGGGGCAACTGTTACCAGGGTCAGTTGTGGCCCCTCCATTGTGGAGAGGAATAACCATTGCTGTGTGCCATTCTATGGGCACGTAGCCTGTGGAGAGGCTGAGGTTGAACAGCGTGCTTAGGTGGGGGGTTAGTTCATTCTGTAGTTCATGCAAGACGCAGCCTGGGACACCATCTGGTCCCACTGATGCTGTGTTTTTGGCTTTTGAAAGGGCTGTTTTCAGCTGTGCATCTGTGATTTTTGGGACACTACACTTTTCCAGTATTATTGTGAGCCCTTTTGGAGGTGAGAGGGGGGGGGTGAAGTTTGCACTGAATCTATCTGTCAGGATGTTGGCAATATCAGTAGGTTCAGTATATTTTGTGCTATTTTGTACTAGTTCAGTGCATATCTGTGAGTTGCCACTTAGATTCTTAATATAGCTAAAGAAGGTTTCGTGGTTATCTTTTGAATCCTTGGCTATTTTTCTTTCGAAGTTAGCCTTGGATGATTTCACGAGGGACCTCAGTTGCTTACTGATACTGATCAGGGATGTCTTTCCTTCTTGGGATTTGCTTTTTTTCTGAACTAGTTTCCTACTTCTATGGTATAGCCTTTTTACTGTAGAGTCTACCAAACTGGTTTCCTTCTCTCAGAGGAGTGAGTCTTGGTTTTGCTAGGGATGGCATGATCCATGCATCCTTGTAGGTGCTCATAGAGTGCATTTGTAAAGGTTTCTGCATCTTGGGCAGCATTATCCTTTAGCATGGGGGCTGTGAATCTTACCACCTCTGTCTTAAGGTGAAGTTTGCTTTAGAAAAGTTTTTTACTGTGGTTTCCTTAGTTGGGGGGGGGGGGGGGGGTGTAGACATCCATTAGTTTATGGCCTGATCTAACCAGTGACGGGTTGACCTCCGGTGTGGAACACCTGTCGCCCACGTTGGTGATGACCAGGTCCAATATGTTTTCACCTCTGGTAGGGGGAGTTTATCAGCTGATCCAGGGCATTTGAGTTGATGAATTCCAGGAAGCGCTGGGCCTGGGAATTTGTACTAGAGTAGTTTTCCTAGTGAATGGTAGGGTAATTGAAATGGCCCAATATCAGTGTTTGGTAGGAACTTCATGTTTTCCAGTGTCTCAAGAAAGGTGGAGTGGTGGTCCTGGGTCATGGAGGGTGATCTGTTGCAGGCTACAATTTGCATTGCAGATTTGCCCGATGTTAGTTGCACATGGATGATCTCAGAGGTATCATGCTGCGCCACTAACCTGGAGGTGTAGGTATCCTTGATGAATATGGATACACCCCCTCCTTTTGTGTTTCGGTCCGTGTTCTGTGGCTGAAACGTGTGGTATGAGGTGTAGCCCAGTAATGTTGGGGTGCTCTCTGGAGCCTTGAACCAGGTTTCAGTTACTGCACAGATGTCGACGTTCTCCATACTGAAGAGTGCTTTGAGCGCATGCATTTTGAGATTTAAACTCCTGGCGTTGAGTAGCATAACCCTCAGTTTTTTGTTAATTGTACTGTTTATGGAGGTGGGTTTGACTTTTGAGCCTTGCCTAAAAAAAGGCACTATGGGGGCAGCAAGAGCTTTGGCCAATATTCGAAAGCCTAGGGGTGACAGGTGCAAGCCATCTCTTGTGAAGCAATGCGGCTTGTCGAGCATGTCGTCCCAGGCTGACAGACACTGGATCCCCTTTGAATGACACCAGAAGCTTAGCCAATTGTTGAAATTGATAATTTTTTCTTTATACTGAGGTATCATTCTTGGTGAGGGCAGGATGCTACTCAGGGTCAGAGTCATACCAGCCTGGGCTACATGATCAGAGAGCTCTTCCATGTCTCTTTTCATGTAGTCCAGGGAGGTACATCTCAGGTCATTCACACCAACATGAACAATGACAGAGTCATATTTGTACTTGTTCTGGAGTGACCTGAGTGCTTGTGTTATGTGGCAGATTTTGGCTTCCGACAGGTAGCTAACAGTAACCTTCTGCTTGTCCAGCCTAGTGAGTGGGATGTCAGTGTGCCTGACTATAGAGTCACCTATTACTAGTGTGTTAGGTGTGTTATTTCGCCTTAAGGGCTGTGATTGTGCGGCACACTGGTTTTGTGTTTTATGTGTTGTTTGGTTTGTGACGGGAAGTGCAGGTTGTTGTCTGCTTTGGAGGTCTCTGATGCTTTTGCAGGTTTTTATTTAGAGCCTCCGAGTATGATTTTGTGTATTTTTTGCCAGTACTGTTTTAGTAGGTCTGTGTGCAGCTGGAGTTGTGGTGCAAGTGTTAACCTTGTCCTCTTGACTGTCTGTTCCAGTCTTGGGTGGAGACAGCTTAGCTTCCAGTTTGACTTGTATAATTGCATCTCTCAAATATGTTAGTGTTTTATGGTAGGAGGAGAGGGTTGTCTGTGTACATGAGGCAGTTGTAACATTGCCTCAGGATACCCAGATTCACCAGCTGGACTGGAGAGTGCACCTGAAGTTGCCCTTTGGTCATGCCTGAATAGTAGGGTGAGCTGCTTAGTCGCTTGGTTGGTGAGGGGTGAATAAAGAGCCTTGCCCTGCTGGGCAATCAGAGTCAGGGTATATTAGTGCTTGCTATTAGGTCTGAGCAAGTGCTGGGCTGTAAGATGCTTTTTGAGTGCTTAGGTTGAGAGTTAGGCTAGTTTCAAGGGAAAAACTGAAGAGGAGACTTAGTGGAGCCGGGAATAATTTAACCGTAGCTAACTGGCACTGCCCAGTACACAAAACCGTGCAAAAGCATTTTTTATAGTAGGGTAATGAAAGAGATACAAATTAGCCCAAAATGTCCAATAAACTACTAACTTCTGGGCTGGAAACACTCTTCCAGGGACAGATAGGTTGCTCAAAGCTCCCCTCTCTCACAGGTGAACAGAGAAACTTCCTTCTATCCAAGTAAGGTATGGGCAACTCAAACTAGTATCACAGCCCTGAATTCAGCACTAGCCTGAAAACTGGACTATACTAGCTTAGAAAGGCAGGAAACAAGGAATTTTTTTTTTTTTTTTTTTTGAAAAGATAAGGCAAAAACACTAAAATATACACTTAAAACAGCTTTAAACGACTGCAAACGATCAGAAAAGGCTATTGCACTTTAGTGTGTAGCCTACAACAGTAAAACAAATTATTTAAACAAAAAACAACTTTTTAAAAGTGCAGGCAGTCACATAAGTACAATATGTGAAAAAACAAGCATTTAAATAACAATAAACATTGGAAAATCTGCATTTAGGCAGAAAACAGTTAAGTACAGTACAGTACAGAAAGAAAGTACAGAAAACTGATACTTAATCACTCCAAAGTCTCTCTCCTAAGCTAGAAGACATGTATCAGTTTAAGGCTTTCTAGTGCTACCCAGTAGGTTAGTTACAGGAAAGATGGGAAACAAGCGCAGATGTGGTCTTTTAAACCAATAAGTTGAAACAGATGGACAAACTGTCCAAATGGTCAATTAACTACAATTTCTGGGCCAAGAACCTCTCCTCTCATGGTAGACAGGCTACCTACTGCTTACCACTCCCACTGATAAGAGGGCTCAGAAGCTTACCAACAGTCCTGGATACAACAACTCTGTATCTGGACTAGGCTAGTTACAGGAAAGGTGGGAAACAAGCGCAAGTGCGGCTTTTAAACCAGAATGTTGAAAGAGATGGAAAAAAAACTGCCCAAATGGCCAATAGCTACAATTTCTGGGCCAGGAACCACTCCTCTTGTGGTAGATAGGCTACCTAATGCTTACCACTCCCACTGATAAGCTAGAAGGCTTCCCTCCAATGCAGAAAGGCTTGGGGATCTCAGAAGCTTACAAAGCCCTGGAATACAGCAAATCTGTACCTGGACAAGACTAGTTACAGGAAAGGCGGGAAACAAGTACAAACGTAGGCTTTTAAGCCAGCAAGTTGAAAGAGATGGAAAACTGCCCAAACGGCCAAATAAACTACAATTTCTTGGCCAAAACTCACTCTTCCCGTGGAGGATAGGCTACCTAGTGCTTACCACTCCCACTGATAAGCTAGAAGGCTTCCCTCCAACACGGAAAGGCTTGGGGAGCTCAGAAGCTTCCAGTTTGACTTGTATAATTGCATCTCTCGCATATGTTAGAGTCCTGGATACAGAAAATCTGTACCTGAACTAGACTAGTAACAGGAAAGGCAGGAAACAAGCGCAAACACAGGCTTTTAAATCAGCAGGTTGAAAAAGATGGAAAAGCTTCCCGAATGCCAATAAACTATAATTTCTGGGCTAGAAACCACTCCTCCTGTGGTAGATAGGTTACCTAGTGCTTACCACTCCCACTGATAAGCTAAAAGGCTTCTCTCCAACACAAAAGGGCTTGGGGGCTCAGAAGCTTACCAACAGTCCTGGATACAGCAAAGCTGTACCTGGATTACACTAGTTATAGGAAAGGCAGGGACCAAATGCAAAACAGGCTTTTAACCAGAAAGTAGAAATTAGATGGAAAAACTGCCCAAACGGCCAATGAACTACAATTTCAGGGGCAAAACCCACTCTTCCCATGGTAGATAGGCTACCTAGTGCTTATCACTCCCACTGATAAGCTAGAAGGCTTCCCTCCAACACAGAAAGGCTTGGGGGGCTCAGAAGCTTACCAACAGTCTTGGATACAGCAAGTCTGTATCTGGACTTGACTAGTTACAGGAAAGGCAGGAAACTAGCTTAGAATTTTTTTTTTGTTACAGAAAAGCAGTTAAAACAGCAGTAAATACAATTCAAAATTCAGTGCAGCCCAGCACACCCGAGCGTGTAGCAACACTACGGCAAATACAGTTCAAATAAATGCAATTAAATTAACAAATGACTAAAAAAACAAGTGCAGAAGGCAGTAAATTAGAAAGCTACTAACAAGCAGTAATAAGTGCAGAGTAAGAGCGACTGAACAGATAACAGCACACAGAAGAGCAACTAAGACAGTTACAGTAAGATGAAGATATATATATATATATATATATATATATACACATTTTTTTTTTTTTTTTTTTTGTGAGGGAAGGAACAGAGCAGGATTAATAGGCTACAGGGGTTGCCCTTCCCAAATGCTCTCTTTGTAAACAGCAGGAGTGCCTGAAATCAGAATATGTTCTCACTGCACTCAGTTGAGTGAGCAAATGAGATGGGCCCAGGAGTATCCAAATACAAATCTACAAGAGGGGCGGGTAATTTCAAAGCCACCAACATTAACACGAAAACAAAAACAGGGAGGGTGGGTGGTGAACTAATTATAGAGAGACAGCCACAACTTCAGTTGAGTTAATATTCAGTGAAAAACACAAATAAATAAAATACAGTACTATATGATCATTGCTTTATGACTTTTATCATAATATACAATTAATGAACAGAGGTAAAAGATCAATAAACTACCAAGGAAGGATTGGCACTGAAGACCTGCACAATCAAGTTAAGCTCGTCACACTTGCTGTAAACTGCAAGTATATTTTTCATACATTTTTTTTCTCTGGTGGGTAAAATATTAGCCTGACCAGTTTTTATTTATTAGCCAGCTAAATCCACTGGACACAATTGCAGCTTTTCAGAGGAAACGTACATGCACTATTTGATCATGTGATGTGTTCAGTTCTAAAGCTTGCAAGTGGAAATTGACAGATTCAAACCCAGGACCGCAAGACGAAATTCCTTAAAAAATAAAGCTTTTAATTATCTCAGCTAAACTGCCAGATTCTAAGTTAAACTGACAAAAATGATGCAGCTAAAGTTTTTACTGTCTAAATAAAACTGTATAACTTAATTTTATTATTGCAATATATATATATATATATATATATATATATATATATATATATTTGCAGTCATAGGTATTGCTTAAAATTACTGCTTGAATCATTCTAGTTTGTGAATTAAATGCACTGAGTAATTTGCCTTTTAAAGCTTGAACTGTGTGTGTTTGTTTCTCTGTTGTAGCAGCCTGGCCCACTCAATAAACGTTTTAATCAATTTAGCTGAACGAAAGAACGAAAGAATGAATGAATGACTTGAACTGGATGAAGTTAAAAAGTAGGTCATTCTGTGCAGGAGACATGATTATGAATGCAGATGCATTCTGAATTAAATTTGAAGAACATTCCGGACAAGAATGTGCCCCTGAGTTGGAAGGGTCTCTTGACCCGAGCATGTAATGTTCCTTTGTAACTGTGCCCCTGAAGGAACTGATTTTATCTAGTACCCTAAAATACTGCAGTGATTTACTGTGGGTCATTTTACATTCATCATTCTAATTGCCCTTCTGATGGCAAGCTTTCTGCAATAACAGTCTCTGAGAAATGTGTCTGTTTTAGTCAGTGTTGCGATTGTTCACTCTGACACAATCCACAAGGCAGTGCTGTGATTATGGCAAAATGTCAAATGTACAACAATAATGCTGAATCAGAAAGAGCTGCATTTCTTATAACAATCTTAATTCGGCAATGTCAGCTTTTAACACAAGGCAAAATGGTGTGACACACAGCTATTAGATGCATTCATAACTTTCAGCATCTTAGCTCAAAGCAACCCGGAAAAAGTCTAAACAATGAGTGATTAAGACCACAAAACAGGAGCAACTTTAAACAGCACCCTTATTAACAAAGTATGTTAACAGAATAGTAATAAGTGCAGTAGCATATACTAAAAGTTAAGTTATTTGGAAATTTTAATACCTATCATTATTTAGTGAATAGGATCAATTGTTTTATGATGGACAGAACAAAAGTCTGAAGAAAATGGAGACTTTCAAGTTATGAAATAAATAACTGCATTTCTTTCTCAACACGGAACCTTTTTACACGACCCTCCATAAAAAGAACGAATCAGCAGCAGCTGAAAGGCTTATGCACTGACATGTATTCAATTATTTATTTATATTTGTCTACTGGGAAAGTCCATGTGGGAATTAAAACCATTTTTCAGTGGAAGTCTGGGGCGAAAAGCTCCATAGCTACATATACAAAGCTATGATGACAACGTGCAAAACATCTATTAAAGCAAAAGCATATATAAATTTATAGCAGAGACATATCAAGAGTTCAACAATGAATTAATTGCAGTGTACAATGCAAACACATTAATGTTAATGTTTTATAAAATAAATACAAAGTTTTGGAGGTAGCACTCTAGCGCACATACATTAAAGTGAATCTTTGGTGCAAAATTAATACAAAGCCAAGTTTGGGTGGTTTTGCAGTACGGTACACATTTTAAAGAAAACTTTTAAACACTGGCAGTATTGAAGTTTAGGTAGGCACTTTACAGTGAAAAGGAGTTCTTTGAACTGGGATAGAGAAGATGGTTAGTGTGAGAAAAGGCAGAGACAAAGTTGTACAAGTGATGAGTTCATGAGGAATATATTCCAATATGTTGGGGGGTCAGTATAATGGTTAAGGTCTTCACCTCACAGACACACATACAAGGTTTGATTCTCACTTTTGAAAGGGAAATTAGCTACAATTAAAATGGCCCACAAGCAGCTAGCCTAGTACTTACCTGTGAACCTATAACAGAAGATATTAATGGGGAGGGTGTGTAGTGGGCAGAGAGATGTGTGTTTGGAATAAGTAGAAGAGCACCTTGAGAAGGTCAGAGGTGCATTATGGGAACATTCTGATGATGGTTAGTTTAGAAGTGTTTGCACAAGAGATTGTCTGTAGTTGATGGTAGCACTATGCTATTGTGTGGAGAGAGGTGGAAGGAGGAGGAGTTGGAGCTATTCGGATTGTTCAGAGAAGTGACACTGACATGTATCAAGGAGGAGGGATTTTGCCTCAAGTTTGCAGGTTTCCGATGCATTTATTTGGCAGACAGAGGTCAGGAGGGAGTTCCACTGTTTTGTCATATGGCAAGCATATAGAGACCATGAGAGTTGTGTGATGGAGTCACATCTGCCAGGTATTTTTCAGATGAATTGGAGAGTACAAGAAGGGAAATACCAATGCATTAGACTGCTGAGAGGGGGGTCAGGCTTTTGGACTGTGAAACATGTTTTGTGCTATTTTTAAATGGTTGAGTTTGAGGAGGTTGGGAAAGTTGAGTGCCACACATTGGTGTGTTCTGTTAGGAAGGCTGATCCCAAACTTTGCAATTGTGTTGCGTGGTTGCTCAGCTTTCATCAGTTGCGTTGATTATTGATTAGCAAAGATTGCTAAGGTTGATATCAGGGAAGGATGCAGTGGGCAGCAACAGTGGCTTTCCATGCTTGCTCAGGCATTTTTTTGGGGGGGACTGATACAGCATGCCTAATTTTTGGTTGGTCTTATGAGTCAATTAGTGCAAGTGTAGAAAAAATTTTAGGTTTTCATCATTATTGATTCCAAATAGTTTATTGTGGTGGACTGTTCCAATTAATGTACCATCAAATGATTTAAGGATAAATGGATTGAGCAGAGCCGATACTGATTTAGGTGAAAAGTGTTAAGTTTTGTTTATTTGGGGTGGGGTTTAGAACTAAATACAGGAAGACAGGTTTCCACAGATATAAAGGAAAGTTCAGTAACATTTTAAAGTTCTGAGATAGAGGGAGCTGAACACATGATAGAGGAGTCATAAAAAAATACTGGAATACAGTAGAGTTGGTTAGTGCAGTGGGCAGAATGTTGAGGAATATATTTAAGAGAAGGGGTCTGAAGATCAATCCTTGTTGACAGAAACTGAGATGGGGAGGAACGTGAAAGAGGCTTGTAGACATTTTGCACACTGAGTTTTGAGGTGAAGGTAAATTTTGAACCACATGATGGCTTTATCTGATAAGCCTATCTTGGAGAGTCTGTGAAAGAAAAATGGGTGAGAGACAGTATCAAAGGTTTAAGAGAGATGAGACTAAGGAAATCTCTATTCCTGAGGGTATTAACAGTGTTGAGAAATAAGACAAGAACTGTGTTGGTACCATACCTCTCAACCTCTAATCCAGACCAAGAAATGTGGACAAAGCCATATGTAATAGTAGGACAAAGGCCCAAAAATAGGGACAGTTTTTAAATATTGCTCTTCCAAACATAGAAAGTGGATAGAATAACAGATTTTGCATTAGCATGAATTTTTAAGACTATGAAGTCTAAAACTCAAATGTCTGTCATTTTCTGACTTCAATCCTCAATGATTTGCCAGAAAACCAAAATGTTATGACAAGCAGATGAAAAATATGAGGCAAAATCTGGACATTCTTCGAAAATCTGTACAATTGAGAGGTATGGTACCGTGAGAGGACCATAGGCCATCTGGTACAGTGAGAAGAGACAGAGGTTGAAGAGGAAAGCTATTAGCTTTGAGTGAATACATTTCTCTTAAGATTTTTGAGTGTGATAGAATAGCTGTGTGTCTGAAATTAGAAACTTCAAAGAATGGGCCACATTTGTGTAGTAGGATGAATGTTTTTTTTTTTCAAATTGAGGGAAGTATGCTACCAGGATTGATCTGTTAGTTAAAATAAAGAGACAGGGAAAACTTAGCTTTCAGCTGTTAGTTTTAAATATTGTGTGGGGAATCTCCCCAGAATTCCTCTGAAAAGGGGTTTTAATTCCCAGCAAGATATTCACGGGAAAAAATATGTAAATAAATAAATACGTCAGTCCAATATGCCTCGTCATTCTTTTCATGACGTGGTTGTAGATTGTGATTTTGGTGGGGACTGGTATGAAGTTCATAGTATTTTTACTGTGGTATGTGAGAGACGGAGATAGGACTGCACTGTGATATGTTATTTTTTTTGGGGGGGGGGGTAAGAGTATTGATAAAATATGTGTTGAGGGAACAAGCTGCAATGAAGTTAGACTCGGTAGACAGGGGATTTGGTTTTGAGGGTTTTCCTGGGTTTAAAAATTTAGTAATGCTAATAGAGAACAGTTTAAGAGATTTGGATTGATGGTTCTGTTGGGAGAGGAAATGCATTTTTTTTTTCTCTGAAATTATTTGGGCTTTGGCTTTATTACAGATGTGATGATAATGCTGATTAGTTGGTTGGTCTTATTTTTCCATTTGTTCCATGTTTGTCAAGGCAGAACAGTTGAAGCTAGAGGTGATGGAAATGAAGTGCCTCAGAAAGGTCATAGGATGCACACTGTGGGACAGGCGAAGAAATAAGGACATAAGAGCAGAAGCCAAAGTAGCTCCAATTGCAGAAAAGATCAAAGAGAACAGATTATGAAGGTTTGGGCACATGTGTAGAAATGAACCAAACAAGTGGGCCAAGGAAGCAGCTCTGGAACAAGCTCTGGAATAAGCACAAACGAGTTTACCTAGGTTTCGTCTTTAATTCGACTTCATCAGAACACAATTTACCTAGGTTTCGTCTTTAATTCGTTGTGTTCTGATGATAATGTGTTCGAATTAAAGACGAAACCTAGGTAAACTCGTTTGTGCTTATTCCAGAGCTTGTTCCAGAGCTGCTTCCTTGGCCCACTTGTTTGGTTCTTTTTTATTTTATTTTATTTTATTTTATTTTAGTTGGTCTATTCTTAGTATGGAGACACATGTGTAGAAAAGCAGAAGTCAATCTGGTTAGGAAGATTTGGGACAGACAGGAAGAAGGTAAGAGGAAATGAGGACAGCCAGCAAAGAGGTGGATGGATTGTGTGAAAGATAATCTGCGACAGTCAGGCATGAGTGTTGAAGAAGGCAGGAGTGTGGCACTGAATCAAGATAGTTGGCGACAGTTAACACGATACCCTGACCCCATGTAGAAAAATGGGAAAAAAGGGGGCTGATGATGATTCCATGTTGGTCACAGGTGCATGAGCTACTTTATAGAATGATTCAGGGGGCTGAGAGAGAGATTTGGCCACTTTGTGCCTGAGAATTTAGGACATTTAAAAAGTACTGTTAGAAGTGGTGGACAGCTTCATCTAGTAGTAGGAGCTTTAGCACAGTGAAATTGTAAGCCTGGGGGGATTCAAGGAAGGAATCCTTGTTGAAGTTATAAAGATTCCTGACAGGCTTTATATTGCTGACTTGCTGTGTTTGAGTAGAGAGGGGACAGCAAATATTGGGTGGTGGACACAGTGCCACGTAGAACACTTGCATGACTGATGATGTTTGGGTTATTATTTAGAATCCAGTGAGAAGTAGTTGATGACCCTGTGGATTTATTGTGTCTAGCAGTGGACTTGATTGAGTGAAGTTGAAAAGGTTTATAGAGGGAGGTTGATTTGGGAGTGTTGTGGATGACCAGCTGATGTTTATAATGATAGTTTCAAGTTGTATACTTGAACATGACCATGAGAGAATTTATTCCAATGTGCTGCAGTTTGAGCCACTACCTTTTTGTTTCAGGGGCCACTTACCATACTTAGCAATGTGGGGGGGCACATTACCACATCCAACATGTATCTGTCCATTCAAAACAATTTATTGCAGGACATACAGTGGGCCAGATAAAATGCTTTGGTTATCCAGAATGTGGCTCTAGGGCCATCTGGACATAGCTGCACTAGATGGTGGGATATAGGGGCCTGTTAAGCAAACAGACTTGGAATGTTTAATCATTACACAGGAGATCAGGATTTCTCCTTTTGAGAAAGAAGGAAATGATTTATGGTATAGAAAAAGCTGGAGGATATTTTACAGAGTAATGCAATATATCCCCCTTCCTTATTAGTGTGGTCAAGACATAGTAAGCTGTAACCAAGTGGCAAAATTGCTTCAGAGGCTACAGTGGGTTTTAACCATGTTCCAGTTATGGCTACAATGTTTGATTTAATCCAGGTATGTAGACAGGAGATTTTATTATATATGCTTTGGACATTTAGATGAAAAAGTTTTAGTGTATTTATGTTCACTGAGTATCTTTGCAAGGAGTTGACTGTTAAGGAGGTGGGAGGACTTGGATGGATATAGTCACTGTGTAGAAATGAAGTGAAAGTTGAAGGGAAGAAGACGTTGCATGATTTTTGCAGATAACAATGTACTGCGGTGGTGGTGCTGCAGTAGCGTTGTCACCTCACAGTAAAGACGTTATCCTGCTCGATTCTCATCTAGAGCGTCTTCTGTGTGGAGACATACATGAATGGGCGTACCTTCATTGAAGGTTGTGCATCAGGGTCGGCAACTCGGCACATACAAATCTACTGCCAATCATTAGCGGACTGGAGTTCCGCTGTGGCAACCCCTTCCCGGGAAAATCCAAAAGACACAACAAGTAATTTGATAACAATGAGGTAACTTGAGATGTTGGGAATTGGGGGGGGGCAATAGTAGGGTGCAGGGAGGTAAAGGAAACCAGTACACTAAAGCTATGGATTGGTATTAAAGCAAGACTGCAGATTTAGTGCGCACAATGGTGAAGTATTGTGGGCGATGTGGTAGTTTGGGAGCACAGCAGGGAAGATGTGGAGGAGTATTATAAGGGCTGTGACTAACATTTTCTTTGGATTAGAGGCAGACATGAAATTGCTGTGGGAGGAGAGTATGTCGGAAGTGTGGGGTTAAAACTATAGGGAAGGGGAGGGGCAAAAGAGGGAAGGGTTAAGCAGTTGGGTGGAACTGGGACTAAGTGACGTCAAAAGTGGAGGTAAAGGATGTAATAGGTATTTTATTTACTGGGGTTGTGAATGGTTGTTGGGAAACATGAGATGTGGTCATTTAAGTATAAATGTAGTATAGGGGTGGGGGAGATTTGGGGGTAGGTCAGGAGAATGGAGCAAAGTCGAGTGAAGAGAGGCTGAACACTGCAGGTCACACAAGCAGAGGACTGATGGTTTCCCATTAAAATAAATTATCTTTTTTTAACCAAATTTTGAGATGAGTATGGTTAGAAGTTGGGCGGCGCAGTGGTGTAGCAGTTATCATAGTCGCCACAGAACAAGGGGTACTCCAGTTCGAATCTCAGCTGGGGTGCTTTCTGTGCAGAGTCTGCATGTCCTCCCTGAGTTCACGTGGGTTTGCTCTGGGTGCTCATCTTTCCTCCCACATAACAACCTACTGTAGTAGGTGGATTGGACACACTAAATTGGCCCTAGGTATGTCATGCATGTGGATGTGTAGGGTGTACCCTAATGACCTGAGCCCATAAAACCCGTAACTGCTACAGTAATGAGTGCTGAAAGCTGCTCATTGCCTGATGTACCACATGGTGGATAAATGGGAAAGAGAGAAGTTTAGAGGGCATAGGCAATGACGACAACAAGGTCAATCCAGAATTTAATACTAAGCAGGTTCTGTTAAGAAATGATACGCAAATGGAGTTTATCTTACTATAGAATGATGCAGCTGGAGGGAGTTGGATTCACCTGGGTCAGGGACTGGAAAAGTGATTTTAAAAATGGAGACAGAATAGCTATAGTAGCCAGAGAAAACAGAGCAGAGGAAGGGGCAATCAGGTAATATAACGGAATGTAGTCCCCCCCCCCCGGTGGTTTTCCACTTATGAAGAAGAACAGGTAGGGATAGAAAGATAAGATCTTGTTACTCTGATTGCTCTTGGTGAGTCACAGCTTTTATTTTTTTATGGGAGCAGCATTTAACAGAGGTCTACTAGAAGGCTGCTGTTCTAACAATATGCCCCCTTAGTATAAGTCCAGTCACTGCTTTATTACTGTTTTTTGCAGGCTGGTAAAGTTGCAAAAGAATTTGCCATTTAGGGAATTACTTTCATCATGGGAGGTTTGCTCTGTTAAAGAATAATTTGCTAAAGTGTTAAATCAGAATCAACTATAGTATAAAGGTATGTGGGGGGGGCTCCAGCAGTTTCAACAGTAGAGCAGAGACCATTCTAATGGAAAAAAAAGTGTCTGCAGATGTAAAGATATTTCACATTAGTGATGTTTATTTCTTTGGTAATGCCTTGTACTAGTTTTAACTAAAGGTATCTTCCTTTAGTTGCTTTTAAGACCTTGAGTGAAATTCTGCTCTAGAAGTTATTTTAGTAGAGAGATTTTCCTAAAACATTTGCAGAATCTGCAGGGCAATTTATGTGCTCAGTACACTGGGATAGAGAGAGAAATGAAAATAAATTAGGATTGTCAAGTGGCTGAAGTCAGTAGATGACATACTGCTCTTTTATGCTCTGTTACTTACCAACATTAAATAATTTTACCAATATAAGTATTGCACTATATTTCACTGTTGTATATTTATGATTTTTTTGCCTTTAAACTGGACAGCTTGTCTTGGTATCCAACTATGGGATTACTATCATGGAGGTTTCCAGATCTTAAAGTCAGGTAGCATGCCTGTCTCAATCAACTTGAATGTTAAATGTAAAACCAGTAGGTAATGACCCATTTCTTTTCTTAACCAAAACTGTCTCAGGATTATTCATGATTAACCATACTAGCCAGTAACTGTGCTGTTCATAAAGTACATAATCAGGCACTATAAAGGTATCCTAGAACAAAAGCCAGTAGAAAGACGCTAATACATTATTAGCAAGAGATTAAGACAATCTCCTGGCAATTAAATCCATAATTGTGGACCATAGAATGCATAAGAGGTCACAAATTTATAAATGTTAAATAGAACCACATTTGTGTATAAATTTGTAAACAGTGTTGACTTTTTTTTTGGGGGGGGTATATTTCAGTGTGTGGTAAAATGAATTCCTTGCTATCCACCTTGGGACATAAAATAATTTAACAAAAAGGAATACCAAAAAAAAAATGCACTGTTTTGGTAAGAAGTAAAAAAACGGTACTCAATGTGTTTGAACTGGTGGTTTGCAAATCTTTTTTTACAAACCTTTTTGAAAGGTGATCATCCATTTCCTTTAAGCACAGTTATATGCACACTTGTAATAATTTTTCCAGCAGCTTTATTTTGAAAATAGCAACGTTTTCTTCATTCTGATTTGTTGGGAGATTAGATCTGGGTCTGTTTTGCCCTGCTAGCTCATTATCCCCACTTAGCATAATGTGGTCCATTGTGCCACTGTCCAGCATGCTAATGCAGGATATGCATTAGGACAGTGTTTTACAGGAAGAGTTTCTGCCCCTAATGTGTAGACTTTTATCACACATCCTCAGTCTGTAACTATCCTTCTTCTGAGACCGTGGGTGTTGTGGTAAAACCCCCAAATCAGGAGATATGCATGGGGAGTGCAGCTCCTACAAAAATGCTTTCAAATTTTGGTTCATTAAAAAAAGGAATAAGTTCTGTTCCATTTCATTTTCTGAGAGTCATCTTAGGTCGTTGGGCACTGTGGTTGGTATACTGGACATTAATCAGTAAGGTACCAGAAAATCAAAGTAGACCCGTATATTCCATGCAGACAGTGTAACTTTCATAAGTGCCTTTTCCCCATAACTTGGCCACAATTTAATGACCATCTTAACTTTTAGGCCCCGTGATCCAGAGTTATTACAAAGATGTGAAGATGTTTCCAGCACATCAAATGTGGTGCAGTATTCGATGTGAGTGCTGATAAAAAAACTGGCACATTTAGGAAACAAACATATCTGTAACTGTATCCTGGACTTGCTGATTGAGAGACCACAGAGGGTGTTCTCAGGGTAGAACACATCAAAGTGCATTAAGATTAACACTGGGGTTCCACAGAGATGTGTTCTCAGCCCAGTGTTACTCACCATCCTGACCCATGACTGCTATGCTAAGCACAAATTCAACCACATCATCAAGTTCATGGGGCTCATCACAAAGGAGGATAAAAGGGCATACAGAGAAGAGGTGGCATCTCTGATCAGTTGGTGCCAGGGGAACAACCTTGACCTGAATGTAAGCAAGACCAAAGAGATTATCATAGACTTCAGGAAAAGAACAAGCCACCCAGTGCTCATGCTCAATGGTGAGAGTGCGGAGAGGGTTAAGAGTACAAAATTCCTTGGTGCACACATCATGCGCGGAGAGGGTTGAGAGTATAAAATTCCTGAGTGTACACATATCAGAGGATCTCTTGTGGTCAGGAAACACCAGACAACTGATCAAGAAAGTGCACCAATGTCTCTACTTTTTAAGAAGGGCGAAACAAGTTAATCTCCCTCCTCATATTCTCTCCACAGTCTATAGATGTGTAATAGAGAGTATCTTCACCTGTAACTTCACAGTGTGATTTGGAAGCTGCACAGTTACAGAAAGGAAGGTGCTACAAAGAGTGGTGAGGATTGCAGAGAAAGTAACAGGTTCCAGTCTTCCATCGATACAACTTTGTTGTGCAAGAAGCATCCGAAAGGCCTCCAAAATAATACAGGACAACATGCATACTGCGCATGGACTGTTTAAGCATCTGACTGGAGATATCACAACAACCACTGCAGGACTATAAGATTCAATAACAATTTCTATCCTACAGTGATTTGACTTCTGAACCCAGGCAGTAGTCCTAGGGGTCAGGACACAAGTCAATTTTTATTTATCTGTGCAATATATACTTGTATATTCCAAGTAAATGCAATATTTATTATATCCAGTCAATATTATTTAACTCATTCAAGTGCAATATTAGACAACTAACTTAGGCATTTCAATCTGTAGTGTGTTTTGTATTACTTTAAGGTAGTTAATTTAACTCAGAGAGGGTATTCTTTTTGTTTTTGAGTGTTGGTAAATGTCTCTACTCTTTCTTGTGTGTATTGAGAGTAGTACTAATTTTTTAAGTTATATTTATTCCTCTATTTGTTTGTGTTTCACTTTCCTTTGTAATCTCAAGAATTGAGTTGATGCACAAGATTTTATTTAGGCTACACGTGTAGTCCTAAAGGACAATAAAGTTGACTTGGATTTTAAAATAGCTTGAAGATTAGTGAGCAATTCACTATACTGGCATAAGTTGTGAAGGAGAGACTTCTTTCTTTTATAGACAGACAGTGGTCATGGACACTAATTTACTGTTATTAAAAAATTTAATTTCATCCTTACAGGCTCTGTGATCTACAGATATTGAGTTTTCTGCACTTGTCTCAGCCTGTATATGTCTGAAAATTTAGCTTATGACTCAGTAATGCTTTTAGATTATAACTAGCTAACAAAAGAAGCATTAGACAGATGGTTTTCCTTTCTTGTAATCCATTTGTGCACTAGCTGTGGACATGCACTTGTTGGCTTGAATCTGTCCATGAAGACTTAAAAAGGAAAAAAGTCATGGACATTCAGAAGTTGTTGTTGTGTCTTTCGGCTTTTCTCGGCTAGGGGTTGCCACAGTGGAACTCCGGTCTGCTAATGATTGGTAGTTGATTTTTACATGCCGAGTTACCAGCCCTGATGCACAACCTTCAATGAAGGTACACCCATTCATGCATGTCTCACGCAGAAGACATTCTAGCTGAGAATCTAACCGGACAGTGTCTTACTGTGAGGTGACAATGTTACCGCAGCACCACCACCGTGGATTATGGACATTCAGAAGTCATATAGTGGAAATACTTACTTGTCCTTAAGGGGCCACTTGCTTATATCCCATGGGCCTCTATTACAGAAGGTTTAAGGCATCACACAGTGGAAACTCTAGCTTGGCTAGGTTTTTCTTGTAGAGAACCAGAAAAACACAATAAGACTTCAAAGGAACAAGGAATGCACCTAAAGACAATACCTCGAGTAGATGCAGTTCTCTCTAGTGGATACAACCACAAGAAATGTTAAGCACTTTCATCCCCCATAAAATTACATGGGATTTCTTCAGAACAAAAGAAATGGCTTAGTTTCTGGTCTCATTCTAAGGGGGTACAATATTTGTCAGCATGGAAGGAAATCAACAGACCATGCTGATTTGCCGGGGATGGTCTGCTCCTCTCCCTTCTAGGCTTTTGAATATTAAATAAAACATCGTCCTTCCCCATAGTGCCTTTTTTAGGCAGCACCAAACTGAAAGTACTTCCAACATAGCAAATCAAAACCCAGTATTACTGCTCAGTGCTAGGAGTCTAAACAAAAAACTCAACACTCTAAGCTCTCCTCACTCTAGAGAATGCTGACATCTGCGTGGTCACCAAGGCGTGGATTAAAGCCACGGTGAGCACACTGGCAGTTCAAGGCTATAATGCTTTCCACACATTTAGACCAGCTACTAACCAGAAAGAGCAAAAGGTGGAGGTGTCTAGATTACATCAAAAATAAATATAGCTTAAGGCTGGTCAAACAGTACAATGCAGCTGAGCTTCCCTACATTCAAACCACCATAAGCAAAATACCATACCACTTTGTTGCAAGTTACAGGTCCACATTTATGACCCAGGAAACCCATAACACATTTATACTTATAGGAAAAACTTACCATCCCACCCAGTACCATATTCATGGAGAACTAATCACCACACTATTAACTGGAAATCGTGTACAACACCAAACATACAGGCACAGAGATTCCGTAATTTTGTTAACAAACTCCCTTGACCTGACTGTCAATACACTGACCAGAGGTGCAACCATACTGGATCTGGTCCTCCTTAATATGGGAGAGTACTGCACACCCCCTAGTATAATGTCTTCTCTGGCAAGGTCAGACTAAAAATGGTATCCTTTGAAGTAAAAATAAAACCTGGAACCCCAGCTAGCCCTGGAATATTTAGGAACTACTCTAAATCTAAATAACTTGGCAAAAGTTCAAGCCCCATAAACCCTGGGAACACTGCTGCCTACACAGAACCATTCCCAGAAACCCTACACAAGCATGTTAATAGCTGCATATAGCCAGCTGTACCCACCAGGAATAAGTAGAGAACTAACTCAAAAAAAACAAGCCATCCTGATGGAATCGCATCAAGTCTGTATAACAGAAGGAAGAAAATCATGGCGAAAATTAGGAGATGTAGCACACAGCAGGATAAAAGCACTCATATCAAACTAAACAAAAGTAGCACACAGCAGGATAAAAGCACTCATATCAAACTAAACAAAACTCAGAGGACACAAAGTCAAATTTGAGGTAAATGTGGCCTCCCAGGCCAAAGATAACCACAAGGCATTTCTTAGCTACATCTGCAACCTCAAAGGCAGTAAACAATTGTGTGCAAAGGTTAGTGTTAATGGAGCCACCTATACTGAGCCAAAAGACACAGCAAACCTATTCAGCTTCAACTTTATACCTCTGTCCCCCCTCAACCTATCCTCACAAAATAACATCAAATAACCCCCCCCCCTCCCCATACTATCTCTAGGGAATAGGTTCTTAATGCTGTCTTCATGGCCAAGAACACTTAATCAAGGGGCCCAAACACTATTCCAGGGTGCCTTTTTTAATTTTTCCAATTCCTTTGGATTTCTAATACCATGATGGGAAAGGACCCCATTCCTAAGTCAAAGTATGATTCAAGTTCATGAAATTAGTATTGTTTCAATATTTGATGTTAGCCAGAAATGCTGCTCGTAGTAACTGCAATGTGCCCAGTAATAACTCCTCCTGCAATTCATATAGAGTTACATGTATTGGTTACATATCCAAGTACAAACGTAAATTCTTTTTTTTAAGACCCATTGCTCCTACTACAATTGGAACTGTCTGGGTATCCTTCCACATTATCCTTGTTTCTCCCTACAAATCCTGATATTTTATTACTTGGTCTCTCTCTGTATGTAAGAAACTGTAGTCATTGGGTGTAGCAATTTCAATGATCAAAGCTTCTTCTCTTTTCATGGACTACTATATCTGGTTCTCTCACATCTATTTTTTGAACTATTGATAATGGGTGATCCCATGTGTTATAACCATTTTCTATAATACTTTGAGACTCATGTTTCCAGTGTTTTTTTAGCTACTTTATTATAATGTTTACACAATCCCCAATGCAACAGTCTTGCCACATTATTATGCCTTTCAGTATACAGTCCATCTGCCATTAGTATATCACAGACAGCAACAACATGTGCAATGGTTTTCAATTCTGTTTTACAAAACCTGCATTTGTCTTTCTCCAACATGTTCAATGGACTTTGCAAACCACCATGTATGAAGTCCACTATCTTGGGCCGCCAATATTAACCTTTCATATTTTGGTTTAAATTGACCTCTCCTTAACCATTCCTGTGTTTGACCCAGATCAACAATAGGTTATTCCAATAGTTTTCTATACTTGCAACTATACCTATACATTTTCCACATTTCTTAACCTTCTCATCTGATCGACATTTCTTAACCTTCTCATCTGATCGGTTACCTTATTTTCTTTATTTTGTTTTTTGGCACATTCAGTGGCTGCCTGATTTTTATCTACTTCGGGTTTGATTTCCATTCCCTTTTGACACTGATATGCTTTTGCAAAAGCAAGCAGGGAAGTCATCTTAGACTTATTCCCATGTTTCAAAACTTTCACTATGTTTTGGTCTTGTGAGTTCAACAGATACATAAGCAGTCTCACGACTGCAGTTCCATACATATAATCAATTTCAAGGAGACCCATACCTCCTTCAGAATGGGAAATATATATTCTTGGTATACACAGGAGCACAAAACATCATTCTTTTTTTCCAGTCCAACTGATCCAACACCCTTTGGGGCAGTCAATCACTCAAAAAATCTAAGTTAGGACAACCACAGCAAAATTGTTTATGTGTGGACTGTGTTCCTATATGTCTACACTGTTTTCAGTATTACATTTAGTTTTTTAAAATATTCCATACTAAGTTTTTTTTTTTTTTTTGCATCTGTTCATGTTTTATTGTTAATCCTTCATCGATTCCCAAATATTTATATGTTCCGTCTTTCTCAAGTTCTTTTATATCACATTCCTTTATCAAACTGTTTTCCTGGTGCTGCAGCTTTCCTACTTTAAAGGTTGCCTTTGCACATTTATCAAGACCAAATTAAATTCTTATTTCATCTGAAAAAGTTTTGCCCACTTGCAGTTGTGCTTTCAGTTCCTCATCTAATGAACTATATAGTTTTAAATCATCTACAAGAAAGAGAAGTCTTTACACTTTGTTTTCTGGGAGCCAAATTGTAGCCATGAACTAATCTGTTAAGTAGACTGCTTAATGTTTTAAGGGCAAGACAAAAGAGCAGGGGTGACAAAGAGTCACCTTGAAATATCTCCCTTTGAAATGTTATCCCTGGAATAATAACTTTATCGTGACTTAACTGCAAAGTGGTTTTCCATGGTTTCATGGTCACTGTAATGTAATCGATCAGTCTATGGTGTATCTTATGCATTTTTAAGGACTCATTTACCCATGAATGTGGGATACTGTAAAATGCTTTTTTGTAGTCTATCCATGCCATACTTAGATTCTTCCCCTTTTTACAATTCTCCATTATGACTTTAATAACAAAATGATCCTTTGTTCCATAAGACTTTCTTTTGTTACCCTTTTGTGCTATTGTAATGATTGAGTTTTCTTTTAAATGACTGTAAACTCTGTTGGTATCAATTCCAGTGTATAGTTTATACATCGTCGGAAGGCAGGTTATTGGTCTACAGCTTTTAGGATTGCTTGCAGATTCACTCAAGTAGGAGCATTGCTTTTCCTGTTGTTAACCAGGCTGGTATCCCCTCAGGGTGCACATATAAATAATACTTGCTCATTGCTAAATCTTCATATAAAGACGATAATACCTTTAGCTAGAAGTTAAGCAATGTGTCTGGGCCTGGGGTTTTCAACTTTATTCCAGTCCCTCTGGTCATTGCTTCATCCCATTTCATATGCTGTATATTTGAACTTCTTATTTTTTCTTTTTTTCTATTCATTTAGCATCTTTGTTATGTTCATAGATATTCTAAAATGTTATCTATTTCTTCTTTTTTGGTGGTGTTGCAATTCCTGTTGCCTTGCTTCCAATTAGCTATAAAGCTTTTTTGGGTCATCAATAAACTGCTTATTTTGTACTTTTCCTTTATATTTATCTGCATATCTTCAAAGTATTTTCTGCCTGTGCTGATATTTTCAGTTTATTTGTGATAGTGTATGACAGATCCTGATCTGTTCTGATACTAGTGCATTGCTTTTATCACATATTTTTGTTGATCTGTTCCCTCTTCAATACTCTAACAGTGATGCTTCATCTTAACTGCTTTACAGTTTTCTCTATTCAATAAGTCCATGATGGCATTTGATTTCTCCCCTTCCTTTCCCTTAATGCCCTGTGTTCTTGTGGTAAGACCATCTTTTATTAATTTTGCTGCACAATAAAATGTCCTATTCACACCTGTTATATCACATGAATCTCTATGAACAATCCTAATTACAGTGTTCATTTGTTTTATCACTCAACTTTTGAGGTTTTATTGACTTAATGTAGTCTATTTCTTTCATTTATCTTAATATGTCTGTCCATCTCTATTAAGTCAAGCAATTCTTCTCAAGTCATTTTCTTCTAAACTGAGGGCACATTATTTGTTCTCCATTTCCTGCAGGTATTCTATAGAAAGTTCCACAGCATCTTCCTGTACCATATTCTCTTCAGTTTCATCCTGTGTCATCCATTGCTCTTTCATGTGGTAACTCACTGGCCTACCCCTCTACAACATTGACTGTGTCAGAGTTACCACAGTTTCCTGTTTTGTCCCTTACTGTGCAACTCCAATTGAACTTTTGTGCTGGCTTCCTATGGGAGGCTCCAAAGTATCTTCATATGGCAACTGATCAGACATTTCCCACTCCACTAGTTTCTCCTTAATTGTGGGATACATTGCTCTGTCCTGCAGTGATGTTATCAAAGTCAGATTTTCTACACTAAATCCTTGACTTCACAAGTAATCCATAAACTCAATTTCTATTTCTTTAATGTCTCCATCACTAATCCTGTTAGCTACTTTTCCTTTTTGTTTTCTTATTTTTTTCTATTGTAAAGTTTTCCATATCCAGATGCCTTTGCCTATATTTCTCTTCAAATATCTTTGGTGCTGCTCTTTTTGTATTGATTAGTTTTGCTTTCTCCTTTGCATAAATATTGCACCTTATTAAATCTGTCTCTTTCACATGTTCATATTTCTTCTTCAGATGTTTCCTGCTCCTCCTGTTTTTCCTTACTTGGGAACTCGCTGCTCCATCATGCTGTGATATGACCTGCATTAGACTTTCTACACTAAATCCTTCTCTTCATAGGTATTCTATAACTACAACTTCTAACTTCTACTTTACTAATCTTCTGTTCTACAGTCCCTCTTTGTGATCTTATTTTTTGTATTGTGAAATATCTGGATGCCATTGCCTGTATTTCTCTTTGAATGTCTTTGGGGCTGATTTTTTTTGTATTGATTAATTTGGCTTTCTTCTTTGCATAAATATTGCACTGTATCAGATCTCTGTCTTTCCTATGTCTATATTTCTTTTTTATACCTTTCAAAAACTGCTAGATTTTGTTCTTAATATTTTCACACTGCCTCAGTCCCTTTTTTCCAAACGACCCAAGTTTTCTTGGTCTATATAATAGTTTTCATAAATCTGTTGTATTAATGAACAAAAAAATGTATTTGAAACTTCAGGCAATTTTTCTTGCGCAAGTATTTTTCTATCCTCTAATTTCTCTCAATCTTTTTGTACATCATCTTTCTGGAGATTCTGGGCTTCTTGCATAATAGTAACAATACATAATTTCTTTTGTCTCCTCAACAATCCACTCTATCGTTTTTATGGCTCTTTTTTGCCCTATCAATTTTTCTCTCCAACAGGAGAGCCACCTTCCCCCTGGGCCTGGCCTAGCCCCATTGTAGGAATGTTTCAGTGAATTTGTGATTCTACACTCTCTTTTCAGTCCTGGCACCATTATTCCTACTAGGATTATACTGTTTTTTTTTTTTATCCTGGACCTTGTGCACCCAGCTTTTTTAATTTTTTAACCTATTTCATCCATGATATATGCTATATAAAACAGTCTAAATATCAATGTCATCTTGGTAAGATTTTGTGAAAAACAGGGTCCACCTCAAAGGTTCTCACCAATGACTTGAGGATGAATTAAATTCCAGCAATACTACTCTGCTTTCCTTGCTGAGCTCTCTCTCCATTTGGACTCTATGCCTTTTATGTGGCATGAAACATGGCCTATCAGGCTCTCTGGCATTGCTATTTAACTGTAGCCTCCAAACAAGCTTTGTGCCTCATAAATGGAAAACAGCAACAGTCATACCTCTGGAAAAAAGTAAACCATATACAGAACCTGGAAACTACCGACCATTAAGCCTCAATAGTTCCATATGCAAACCCATGAAAAGAATCACCATGGAGATGATTGATAATGAAATAGGAAACCGCCAGACACTGTAGCCAACTCAGTCTGGTTTCATCAAGGGCAGGTCTTGCCTTGTCAATCTAGTGGACTTCTTTGAGAAGGTCACCAAAGCAATAAATGAAGGCAAAATGGTTCACACTACCTATTTTGACCTGACCAAGGCATTTGACACATTACCCCTGTGACAAAGGGAGATCCTGCCAACCCAGCTAGCTGGAGTTTTGTAAATAATTAGGTCATTGTGGAATATCAAAATTTGTGTAAGATGCTTGTGTTACAAATCTATTAGAACTGTATGTCATGTGCATATCAAACTGGTTTATACAGACGTGTGTTAAAAAGGTATTTTATAAAGTGCTTGTGCTTAAAATGTAATCACAGTGTGCCCTACTGGAAAAGAACAGAAGTGTACATGCACTATTGTAATTGTTTAAATGTACACATTTTAACAGTGTAAACTGGAATACAGAATGTTAACTTCAGAAAAATAAATTAAATTACTTTATGGCTACACCATAAAAGATGGTATCTTTCAGTTTCAATGCAGCTAGAAGACCATGCCTAAAACTATGGAGCATTCTGTATTGTCTCTAGGGTGAAATATTTACTAGTCTTGAAATGTGAAGAAATGTAATTGTTTTATGGCTTCCAGCATCTGCAAAAGATCTAAGGTCTATGCATTTTCACAGGTATATGCTAAATACTATCAGATTCCAGCAGTGCGGGTTTCACTTGAAATAGAGTAAGATGACAAGAAATTATGTCATTCTGCAAGTTATACCAGCAGTAATATTTGAGATATTAATATAACTCTTACATTTACAAAGTGTACAATACAAAATTTACACGTGAAAAAAAAGACTTGTATGTCCTTCAGAATTTGCACAAGCATATATATTTATTATAAAGGTAAACGTTTTACAGTGTCCTGTAAAAAAGCTAAGAATTTTGTGAAGAAATTGAGAGAGTGGATATTCATATGTAAAGCAAGAGATGTGTTCTGTCCTATGTCCAATTTGGAGACCATTTGTGAAACTAGAACTCTAGCACTAGAAAGATGAGGTTTGTACCACTTGAAGAAAGAAGAGAAGCGAAAATGGGGGAGAGGTGCAGGCTTCTTCAGCTACAGATGAAGAAACTGAGAATGCATTAAAGGAATCATCCTTATCTCTGAACAGGTATACTTCTTTTCATCTCAATTGGCTTGAAGAGACCTTCTGAACTGTGTATAATTTTTTACTCATCTTATGTTTAAGGTATGGAATTCCAGCTTGCTGGAGCAATTTTGGAAATTTAATCAGATTCTGTGCTAATCTTCAATGAAAATTTCTTAGAGCAATACATTTAGTTCTACATCTCTAACTGCAGGAATTTCTTAAAGTTTCTTTCACCTTATTTCTTTACATTTTTAATACCGGTTTTAGTCAATGAGTCTATCAAAATCAACAATAAGCCTGCCAGTACCATTTCTCATGGATTACCACTATCTCTGCATAATACCTTCTGCATATGTCTGTCCTAAACCACCTCTCTCTCCATTAACTTCCTGTGCCGATGCTTGTCCTGGCTTCTTTCGTTTCTTAAATTTTTTTTTAATTTTGTACTGTAATGCAATTATCCACATGATATATGCTGCCAATTGTCTTATTTTTGATCATTTCATTCATTAAATCCCTTGAGATATTTTTTTCATTTATTTTATTTATATTTGTTTACTGGAGTGGTGCACTGATCTCAATGGAAAATTGGCAGGCACAGTCCTGGTGAATAGGATCACATAAGAAATGAAAAAAAAAAAACATATTTAGGATATGCTAAAACATATATATGTACACATTTACAGATGCTAAAATACACCACCAGCATTTAGTTCAAGAAGCTGTTTACAATGTCAAAACACGGATGAAAGAATGGAATTATGCTGAGCTTTATAGATAAGATGCAATAATAACGACTGAGATGGCTAATGCTACAGAGATAACACATCATTATATAGACAGGTATGAACACATTAGAAAAGGCAAGCGAGAATAGATGCAAGAAAAGATGCCATGGGGAGAAGACTCAGAAAAGGTGAGAGGCATACAGAGGGAAGAGTAGAAGAAAGAAGTGTGTGAGAGATGCAGAGAGAACAGGGAAGCAGGATAGATTAGTGGTAGAAGTAAGAGGATGACAAGATGAGTAAGGAAAGAAAAAAATGGGAATAAAAGGATGTGAGAGAGGAGCTGCAGGGTTCGTGAAATGTGACCTTTGCTTGGGAGAAGAGCTGTTCTTCGATCTGTTGTCTGAAGTCAGAGTGCTTTTATTCATCTCAGATTAAGAGAGGAATTGAGACGCAGTTTAGGTGCTAGGATGGAGAATATATAGTCAATGCAATAAAGTTTACTTTTAGGAGTTAATTGAGTGAAATTGAGAGATACCCCTGAGATTATATGTGGAGATTTTGATGAAAAGTTTATGAATGAGAGGGGGCAATCTCTCAGGAGAAAGGCCATTGTGAATTAGTGATCCTAGTAGAAGGTTGGCTCTCAAATGTACTGGGAGCCATTTAGCTTTGGTGATGGGCAGTGTGCTCTTTGGGGAAGGTAATAATGAATGAGCAGATGGTTTGTAAGGCAGTGGCATTTTTCTTTGAGGCCGCAGCTATAATAGGTACTCCATATTCGAGGTGATATAAGAATATTCCTTTGCCTATGGCAGGTTTGGCTGGCTTGGACAAAAGACATGATACCTTGTTTGCCTAGAATATGTAATTGAAAGTTAAGAAATTGGTCTAGCCAAATGTCAAAGTATTTGAAGGATGTGGATTTTTTTCTTTGGTGGTGCTGTTAACGTCTATAATATTAAGGAAGCTGTGTGATTTGGATATTTTTTGGTTGGTCCCAAATAACATTGCTTTTGTTTTTGATGGATTGAGTATAAGATTCTGGCCCATTAGCCACTGATTGAGAGTTTGCAGGTCAGCTTGTAGCTGAGATTCTGTAATACAGGGTGATTTGTTTGACTTGTAGATGACCATGTCATTTTCATAAAGAATTAGAGGTATCTGAAGATGATCAAATGGGAGTCTGTTGATACATACAGAAAAGAGCAGAGGAGCTAAAGTGGAACCCCGGGGAAAACCTTTCATTAGAGGAGCTGTTTCAGAGGTGGAGCTAAAGTGGAACCCCAGGGAAAACCTTTCATTAGAGGAGCTGTTTCAGAGGTGGAGCTAAAGTGGAACCCCGGGGAAAACCTTTCATTAGAGGAGCTGTTTCAGAGGTGGAGCTAAAGTGGATCCCCAGGGAAAACCTTTCATTAGAGGAGCTGTTTCAGAGGTGGAGCTAAAGTGGAACCCCAGGGAAAACCTTTCATTAGAGGAGCTGTTTCAGAGGTGGAGCTAAAGTGGAACCCCAGGGAAAACCTTTCATTAGAGGAGCTGTTTCAGAGGTGGAGCTAAAGTGGAACCCTGGGGAAAACCTTTCATTAGAGGAGCTGTTTCAGAGGTGGAGCTAAAGTGGAACCCCGGGGAAAACCTTTCATTAGAGGAGCTGTTTCAGAGGTGGAGCTAAAGTGGAACCTCGGGGGAAACCTTTCATTAGAGGAGCTGTTTCAGAGGTGGAGCTAAAGTGGAATCCCGGGGAAAACCTTTCATTAGAGGAGCTGTTTCACAGGTGGTGGTGCCCACTTTCACCTTGGAGGATCTATTGAAGTCTACAACTAAGTGTTTGCATCATCATTAATGCCTGAAATTTTCTTCCTGGAAAAATCCATCTCCTCTTATTGTTGCCAATGACCTTGTTACATTTATTTATTTATATTAGTGTCTACATACATCCTGTGCTAAGAATAAGGCACAGCCAAAACTGAGATGGGGCAATCTGCAAAACATGCCATACCTCATCTAGCAATTGATATAAGCTAAACATGCAGACATATTGTAAATGCATTCCTTCAGCATCTTTAAATCAGCCCCATTAAATGCATGCAGGTAGTCTGTTCTGTCAGTTCCCATCAACATCCTTCAACCACAAAATGGTTTTAAATAATGTCACATAATGTCATAATTTTGTCACAAGCAAAAGCTACAGCACTGCCATTGTGTGCAATGCGTGGCAAACAAATGGAAGATGGTTTCCCTGCAGCTAGCCTGAAAGAATACAAGTTACACAAGAAACAAAGCAAAGTGCACTGATATATTTTATTTACATATTGTAAGTGGGTGGATGACTTGGGCCCTTTTCACCATGTCCTGTTTACAAGGAAGGAAAATTAAGAGACACTACAGGCTATCAAATAAGCAACGCATTTTTCAACTGACAAAGGCCTGTTTACTTTAATCTGCTTGTACTAGAAAAGAATACCAGATCATTTGAATGAGGTGCTAATTATATACAGGCTGTCTTCTTTGTACGACTATTGTGTACAATGTGAGAAATGGCAGGGAAAATACTGTGTAATAGAAGCAGTAAGGAAAGGATGGATGTATCATACTTGAGCATTTTAATTTAATTCTCATAAGAAAATGTGCTCCGAGTTAACAAGATAAGTTGAATAACGTGTAGTGCACAACTGTTAATGAGCATAAAATTCCCTAGTTTCTCATCATGAATCAAGAACATAGCTAAAGATAACATGACTACAACCAGCCCCGGGTGAAAGGTACAAAACTCCACAAGGAAAAAAAAACACTAGCAATGTGATTGCCTCCCTATATGTGCAGCCTGGTTTCCTATAAAGTTGACTGGAGTTAAAAAAAAATAAATCAATAAATTACTTTCCAGGCAATGAGTGTGTTGTATCAATTGCCAGTGTTTTTTTTTTTTCTTGTCAAGAACATAGTTCTCAAATTTCATGCTCAAGAATCAGGGGCATATCTAAAAAATAAATGGAGGAAAAGGTGTAAAATCAGGGACAAATTTGAAGTATCACTCAAATTCACTTAAAAGTTAATAGAACAGATGTTGTTCCATGTATTTTCAGAATATAAAACTCTAAAGTAAATTAACAGTGCCAGGCATTAAACTGCAACATTTAACCAGAAATTCAAATTTTGTTATGAGATTGAGCAAAAATAGGAGGAAAAATCGGGGACAGATAAAGGGTATGACTGACAAGGCTTTGTTTGAATTTCTAAGCTCTGCTGCAAATTTCATAAAGAAAAATGTAAAGATGTAGCGGCTGTAGGGCAAAGTCTGAAACCGAGATTAGCAGTTATTGGAGGTCAGTGTTAAACAGAGATTAGCAGTTAGAGGAGGGCAGTGCTAAACAGAGATTAACAGAAGATGACAGTGTTTCCCCCACCAGTATAGTAGCTTGGAAGTAAGAGTGGCCTTTCTAAAACAAAGCCATTGTACTGGACTGCATAAATATAGTAGTGATAAAATGATTTGGATAGGGAGATAAATTGACAAACATTAAGAAAATCTGCATTTTTTGACAGTTCACAGCTTAACAGTTGAGTAGTATGCATCCTTGATGGTGGGGCAGCTTCTCTAAGAGGAGCATTTGCTGCCTTCTGTTCACCATGTTAAGTACAGAAGTCTGTTTTAAGGGCAAATAAGAACCTCTCAGTTTCCAAGTGAGTTCTAAAGTTTCATAAAAAAATATGAGCAGTCTGTGGGATTCAAACCCTCATTTTAGGATTAAATATCTTATTTAGACCTTGTTATCTATAACTGTAACATCTAATACCTACCTGTATGCTCCATTGCATCTTATGATATAGTGTGCTTGTTAAACAGATTATGATGTCAGGCCATTAAAGCCTAAAATCAGTGAAACCAGTATGACATCAACTAGTTTAAAGTGGCAGCAGTAAATCTTGAGGTATGCATGGATTTGCTTTAACATGCTGCATTTATGAGCAATAAGGATGCAGTAGGATTCAAGTCAATGACCTGAGCCCGATCCTCAAATGGCTGTGCTGAAGTTAAGTCATATCCTTCAGCACAGCCTTACATTTTCACAGCCAAGGCAGTCATTTTGTTGCAGGCCACACACACAGATTAATTTAGCTCAGGCTTGAGAATCACACCTTCTGTGTCAGTCAGCTGCTTTTGCCAACTGTTGTGTAATGTGTTATTCAGAAACTTATTCCCAGTTAACTCAAACATCAAGTCAGGTGAAATGTGAATAAGTAGGGCTGAGGAATTTCAACTACCTCAATGACAAACCAGAGGACAGCTAGTCTTGGGCAGTGTGGTATTGATGACAGAGCACATTCACTAGTTGGCCACCTGTCTCTGGCACCTGCTGCACCAGATATCTACCTTATGTTGTGTAGTTATACATTTGCTGATGGGCAGTTTTTGATTGACTTGATGTTTGCAATAGATGTTGAACTTACTGACTGTAGGCAATTTTTTATTGACTTGATATTCACATTAGATATTGACCTTAATGACTGTACTAGATTTTGAAACTTGAATATATATTAAGTATACTTGCCTTTGATGCTGGAAGATCAGAATACTGTGGGTTCTATTCCCACAGCAGGTGTTTTAATAATTCTCCAGTAATGCAATGCAATGTAGCATAAGGGATGTGTAATACTCCTGAGTGTGTTCTCATTTGGATAAGACATTAAACTGAGGTTCCATCTGCCTGAGGTGGGGGGTAGAGCAGTTGGACATAAATGATCCCAACCCATGGTACTTACTGAAAAGATCAGGGGACGTGCCCAGGTGTCCTGGCAAAAATTTCCCATGTCACAATGAACACCACTTTGGGTCACCTCTGAAAAGAAGGTTGTGGCCTAGTGGGACTAACATGGTCAACAAAGCACACATAAAATAACTAATTATTTTAGAGTTCTGTCTTATGAATCTCACTAGAGCCACATACACTAAAATACTATTATTGGTAGTACAGCTTAATGAGTAAGGCAAAGAGGTCAGTATAAGCTATACCCTGCTTGGGGGGCTATGCAAGCACAGTGGAGTATGATTTTATAAACTCTGTGAACCAAATGACAGAATGCCATATAGCATTCACTAAGTTTAGTTCATCACCAGTTCAAACTTGGATCTTATCATAGATTACTGATCAGATTATTAAAGAAATTCAGGCAGTAGAACTAGGTCTGAATTAAAAAATTATAAAACAAAGAAGCCTAGTAAAAAAACACATCATAAAAACCAAGTTTGTATTCCTTGATAGGTTGTGGCTCCTGGGTGTTATGATTATAATCCTTGCCCACTCATTTCGGGGCTTCCATTTCCCCAAGTCAGTAATCACAGTTACCCTCAGCTGCTTGCAGAAAATGCTTCAGTTTCATGCAGACAAAAATAAATTTTGTTTAGTTATTTATATTAAATATTTTTTCCTGTTTTTTTTGTGTGTTCCAGTAGTTTAATCCTACTACCTTTGTTATCCCTGTCATCTGGACATCTAGACACTACCTCCAATGCTCCTAACCACTAAGCTAGTCAACAACTGGTCTGCAAGTGTATGCGCCTACAACTACTTCCCTAGCATGTTAGCATGAACTACAACCTTCTGGGTCATATTTACAAGGCAAGTTTTGACTGGCGTGAATTAGCAGTAGAATCGCCAACTGTGACATTTGTATGACACTATATACAGGTGGCCATAATCCTTCATTTCCCTTAGCATAGGCTTTCAATACCATTACAACTTCGAGTATGCTGCCTTATCATGCAGTCCCTACCAGATCACCCTTGAAAATAAGCACTCGTTTGATTTTTAGAACCGGTTTCCTATGGTCCAGAGGTGCAAGTTTTGATTCCCACATCCTCCATTGCCTGTGAGACTCTGAGCAAGTCAGTTAACCAGACACCGTTCCTAGGCTGAGTTTGAAGGTGGTCTATGGAGATCACTGCTCTACCCAGAAAGCAAATTCACATGAAAGGTGAAAAACAAGCAACAAACATGTTTTGGAAGCTGTGAAACAGTTTTAATACACAGTAACTTAGATATATTTTTATTAAACCAGTCTAAATATTTTTTTGTGGCCAACAAGAGCCTTCCGACTAACTCAATGTATAAATGAAATAGAATACTTTGCATTTGTATTAAGAACTGATATACCATTTTATGTGGATAATGCTATAGTGCATGAACACAAAGATGAATGCTTTTTTAATATGTAGGGGTTCCCCCATTTAGCAGACAGAAGCTTAAGGTTACAACCCTTGCATTCTATAGCTGTATGGAAAAAGCATACAGTCAGCAAATTAAATGATGAAAGCTTTGCTTGACTGGGCTTCTGTTCCACTAATTGTGCCTGTGCGAAGTAATACTTTCAATGTAGCCCAACCTCAAAAGACAAGAAATAGATTCCCTTTAATCAAGGAGCGATGTATGATCTATCTGTCTACGCATCTCATCATATGTCAGTCCCATTGTGTTCAATACTGCATACAGTGCTTTAATGCAACTGACAGATCCTGCAGTGGTAACACACAGACTTTTTTTTTTCTTTTAAGTTTGTGGTTTTGATAGAAAGTGCCAGCTTCACAAAATAAACTTTTTGTCTGTATAGTTCCTTTCACTTGGTAGCATTTCTGTGCACAGCTGCACAGAGAAATAATTCAGTAGGATGATCTCAGTAGAGACATGCTATTAGAAGACATAATGAATGAACAGATGTTCTTTTCTTCAGGGCTGGATTTACAATGAAGTAAAATGAGCCTATACGCAGGAGTTCTGAGCTTGTGCGGTCCCTGGAATATTGGCTGATGGCCAAGACAACAAATATCAGTTTTATTCTTCGAATGATATGCTGGTACTGTGTTTGCAGTAAACAACAATACTGTATTTCAGAAAGTTGTCAGAGGGTATATGCATTCATCATGGGGCAAGGGAGGGCACAAGTTTCTCTAGTGTTACCTGGCTGGCCCATAATCCATTGCTGCACATATGGACCCATTGATATTGCAAACCCAGCCTCATGTTCATTCAATGGGTAACCCAGATGACTCATGTTAACATGCAGTAGATATTAAAATGGAACTGAAACTTTGTTTCATTCAATCTGTTAGTACTCAGAACTAGAGACTCTGGATCTGGAAAGCCATATGGGACTGTCTGTAACAAATGCATTGCTTTGTTAACAAATGTGCCAGATACCTGATGGAAAGAAATGTACACCTGACTATATTTACTGAAGAGAGTTTGTGGTACGCTAGTAAGTTTTAAATGAAATACGAGCAAAAAAAAAATGTCATGTTAATGAAGGAGGAAATAGAGTGTTCATACCTCATTTCTAGTGTACAACGAGGCTATTTACTGACTGAATATACACCTTACAAATATTCCAGCCATGACCCAGGCTACATCATCACATAAAACGGAAAAAAATATACTTTGTACAGAAACTGAAATACTACAAAAAAGCACCACGCATAGGCTACTTATCCTACTTACACTAGCAAAGTCAGACATCAACTAAAATCACAGATTAGTGTATAATATATAGCTGGAGCAGAAACTCTTGTGCCTCAGGTATTATGAATATTGTGTGTGTGCATCCCTATGGCTATGCTCAAAATGAGAAAATGGACATGTTGACTACAGTTTTCGCACAGCATATTAATTTAACAAGCCTGTCAGAAACATAACAAGATCATAGCTGTATGTGATGACACATTTTAGGCCTTATTCAGGTAAATAAGGTAGAAAGGATGAGAAAAAAAATATATGGCACAGCAGATGATGGATAAACTTCATGGAGATGAGAAGGAAGCTCTTGAAAGATGTTGTGCAAGTAATATGCTGTGCGGTACCAAATCTCTAATACAATGCTATTCATATAAAAAAGTGTAGACACCCCTGTTAAAATGCCAGGTTTTTGTAATATAAAAAAATGAGACCACAATAAATAATTTCAAAACTTTTCCCACCTTTAATGTGACCTAGAACCTGTATAATTCAATTGAAAAATGAACAAATCTGTTGGGGGAAAAATATAAAAATTAAAAAACATACAATAAGCTGGTTGCATAAGTGTGCACACCAGTGGCGGCTGGTGACTTCAAATTAAAGGGAAGCTGCAGGAAACAGCTGAATGGGTGGGGCCAATGGGAAGGGGTGTGTCCAACTAGAAAGGGGTGGAGCTATGCTCAAAAACACAACTGGAACGTTAATTAAATGCACTGCCCTGGGTGCCAAACCATCATTATGACAGCCCAATCAAGACAAAATGAAGTGTAGAAGAAAAAAATATTTCAAAGCATTTGCTACATGACAACTTAATATCTAGAGGGAAACAAAAAGGTTGTGAGGCATGAAAAAATAAATTACTTTTTAAATACATTACTGGAATACTAGTCAAAATCAAATATAAAAATACAAGCTTCTCCTTGCACTGCAGTTCTAATTATAACTTATATTCAGCTTTATAAAAGTACCAAGTAACATGCTGAAAGTAGAAATCTCTGTGATACCCCCACTTGTAAAAATGTTTCTTATCCAAAAAAGACCTGCTGCCCGACAACTATCTACTTGTTAAAAGGGGAAAACATGATCAAAGTAAAAAATGAACAGCAAACAAGAAACAAGCTCAAGATAAATTGCTTAAAGGATTACTGCACAGGTTATGGACCACACATGATAGATTGGCATTTTGTTTAGTTTATGGGTAAAGCCTGTAAACATGACTGCAAATCTCCAACAAATGTAATGATCTTCTGAAAATAATGTAATCCTGTCCTTTATTACAAATACTGTCATATGCATTTCAATACCTAAGGCTTGTACATTATCTAGTTATGTAAATATTCTCTGCATGGCAACAAAAAGGCTTTCAGTGTTGGTAATTATTTAACAGTATGCTTATTAAAGGTTACTTGCATCTTACAATCTCAGACAAGCCTACCCGATGGTCATTAAAGCATTACTACTTAAACACAAAGCAACAGGGCACTGCGACAGCATGCATTTTTCTGAATCATAAGGAGCATAAATCAACAGTATAAAAATATGACAGAAAACCAGAACATTCTGCAAAATCAAGGACATATGAAAAGCCACTGTCATACTTGTGTCTACCTTGGATGGGGGAATACTCTGCACACTTACACTGCATAACTGCTCCTTGCCTTGCTTGGACACATCCAGAGCCACTATAATGGGGAGTGGGGTGCAACAAGTATGTCACAATTTGAAATGTCTCTGGCTGATGGTGATGGCTCTGACACACATACCTCTCAACCTCAGAGCAACAAATCTGGACAAAGCCATACATAGAAGTGGGACACAGGCCCAAAAATAAGGACAATTTTTTAAATATTGCTCTTATAAACTTAGAAAGATAATAGAATAGTAGTAGGTCTTGCATTAGTATGAATTTTCTGAAGGGTATGAAATCTAAAACTCAAATGTCTGCCATTATTTTCTAACTTCAGTCTTTAATGATTTGCCAGTAATTTGGCAGAAAACCACAATTTTATGAAAAACAGACCAAAAATGTGATGCAAAAATATAATATAAGGGACACCTTTTTAATATTAGTACTGTTAACTTGAGCAGCTGACAAAATAAGATCATCTACATGCATTTCTGAAATAAAAGTAATCTATAACTCTGATCATTACAGTTATTTACAATTGTAAACCCTTCACGTTTTCTTCCAAAATTGCCATTTTGCGGCGGGATTATAAGGGGGAGAGCAACATTTTGAGCAAAAATTGGGGACAGTTGAGAGGTTTGGATACTCCAAATTCTATAAAGCGATTTATTTGTACGTACCTCTCAACCTCTTAATGCAGGAAATCTGGACAAGGCCAAATAAATATATTGGGGGAACATACAAACAGTACTAAAAATTGCTCTTGTATAAACTTAAGACAGTTGATAGAATAACAGGTTTTGCTTTAGCATGCATTTTTCTGAAGGTTATAACATCTAAAACTCAATGTCTGTCATTATTTAGTGATTTCATTCCTAAATGATTTGCCAGAAAACCACATTTTATGAGGAAAAAAAATAAGAAGCAAATGTCTATTCATTCTGCAAAAATCAGGACAGTTGAGAGGTATAGTTCAGCTGAGGCTGAGTTTGCTGCCCTTCCCCCCTCACAAAATCATGGTCGAATGGAGCCTCCCCCCCTGCAGCCATTCCATTGTCTCATTCCTTGGTTATTTCGCCCCATTTACTATAAACACTGTAATGTGCATACTGCTTTACTTCTGCGATGATTTGGATTTCATTTGAAAGTTTTATTTTGCATTTTACAGCACAAACCCTAATAGATATCTGCTAAACAAAGCAGTGCAGTTTCACAATGAAAATAGACTTGGCATTAAAACTTCTCTGCCCTTGAAACTCACATTAATTGAAACAGCATTGAAACCCACATTCAAAGAAAATACATTTTACCAGTGGCAGATAAAGATTAACTTTGGGCTGTTTTCAAATCATAGGCCCCTTGAACATGAAACACACACATGCTCTTTGATACACCTTCCTGATTGAATTAAATTATATTCCTTGTACAATACAGTACAGTTGTTAGAGGGCATTTTAAATGTATTGTTTTGAACATTTTTCCAGTAAACAATGAAACAAAATGCATGCACCATTAATGACAAAACTGCCCAATTCAGAACATTTCCATTGCAAAAAAAGTCTACTCAAACTTCTACAGTCCACCAGTATCAGTAAATATGCACAATCTCTGAAGAAGTAAAAGTCATCTAAATAATTCCACATTAAAGAAATCTGTAACTAATGAAGAGGTTGCTGCTAGCAAACAACATTATATGTCATTGTTTCATCTACAAATAAAGCGGTTGTTGCCCTTGAGGAATAAATTGCCCATGTTGCATTAAAAAAATGATAAGCTAGTAATATTGCAGTAGGGAATGGATGGCAAACTGATAACAGGTTCATAGTTACTAGGTATCTTCACCAAAAATAACTGCAGCATCCACCCCTATTTACAACACACTACAATCAGCAATGCATCTACCCAAGGTGGGAGTAGAACCCACAGCCTTCTGCATCAAAAGCAAGTACACTACATGTTGTGCTATTAACAATGCAAGTAAACTCACCCATAAGCGGTACTAAACTTTTCTTCCCCTGCAGCTCTCAGCTCCTTGTAAAATCTGCTTGACACTCCGCTGCATCTCTGAAGTTTGCAGCACAAGAAATCTGGAAAAAGCCAAAATGTATTGGGGGGGGGACAAAAGCCCAAAAACCAGGGACACATTTTAAACATTGCTTGTATAATGTTGGAAAGTTGCTACAATAAAATGCTGTGTTACCACCATACATTTCACTGCCAAGTCTTGAACCCAGAGAAACCCTGTGGAAAACAGTCAGAGCAACATACCACTATAGGTTCATAGTTAGGTACTAGGCTATCTGCCCGAGGGCATTTATAAGCCTAGCCAGAGGGTGTCGGCTTTCGCCACCCCATTGATTAATTAACTGAGCCTCTGTCAAGCAGAGCCAATGAAATGATCCCAGGGGTGTACTTTCTGTTACCCATTCACTCGTCAAGGCTTCTCTTGAAGAGTGTTAGTGAGGGGCTCTGCCTAATGTCGTTAGGAATTTTGTATAGGTTCATAGTTGCCAAATCAGCTGTTTTGGGAAAGAGAGGAAGACTGAAACTTAAATGACTACCATTTAGTGAATTCAGTTCTCACCATAGCTCTCAACCTTAGCACAAAAAACCTGGACGAAGCCAATAATATAGCTCTCAACCTTAGCACAAAAAACCTGGACGAAGCCAATAATGGGGGAATACAGTTCCAAAAATAAGGACAAATTTCAAATATCCATGTTATAAACTTAGAAAATTACTAGAATAAAAGGTAATGTACTTTCTGAAGAATATGAAGTCTGAAATTCAAATGCCTGTTATTTTTATTTAACATTTGTTAACCAGGAACGTCTGACTTGGAAAAAAAGCCAATTTTCAGCAGAGCAGGGAGAAACACTCCAGACACGTGTCTTTGTAAGATGGGAAGACTCCACACAGAAAGTACCCCAGCCAAGAATCAAACCAGAAAACCTGTAGCTGTCAGGCAAAAATGCTGCCAGTGCACCACTGCACTACTGACTTTGCCAGGAACAACAAACATACAGAAACCACAGATTTTATGAGGAACAGAACAAATATGATGCAAAAACCTGAACATTTTTTGCAGATGGTGGTGGGTAGGGAATTCAGGCCTTTACTACCTGCACCCAAGGTACAGGGCTCAAGCCTGAGTAATCTCGACCCACCACCATGTGTTCTCTCTAGCCACCACACACACACTGTTCATCCTCCATAGCAGCCATATCAGTCCTGAGTCACACTTCCTATCTCCATAGCAGCAGATCAAACTCCGTTCCTCCTCCTGCATAGCAGCAGATCAAAATCCTCCATAGCAGCCTGAATCCATCCTCTGCAGCAGCTCACTCTATACAGATGAACCGTCCATCCTCCATAGCAGCCCGCACAAGCTGTACTGGTTTCTCCGAAAGACGAGAGTAGGCTGGAGCCTCCGGCCTGTGGACGATGCAGTCCGGTGTCCTTCCGGTTTGTGTGGTCATCACCGCACAGACGTCTGGACTGGTAGGGTGGAGATCCCTTTCTTCCCTATCTGGACTGCCTAACACAGCAGTGTGAAGTTCTGAGTACCAGGAACTTTAAGCATGCATGCGTGAAGTTCCAGGAATTGCAATTTTTTTTTCTTTTTACTTTCTACAGGTGGGGGGACTCGCAATTTTTTTTTTATTGTTTTCTTTTTTCTTTCTACAGGTGGGGGGGGCTGCAGTCCTATAGCACGAACCACCCCTGGTGCACACCCTTAAACTAATACTTTGTTGAAGCATCTTTTTATTTAATTACAGCATTCAGTCTTCTTGGGTACACACCTGCCATTAATTAAAGAGACTCTGATTAACCCCAAATAAAGTTCAGCTGTCCTAGTAGGACTTTACTGACATTTACTCAGTTGCCTGCTACAGCAAAAGCCATGGTTCACAGCGAGCTTACAAAGCATCAAAGGGGATCTCATTGCTGACAGGCATCAGTCAGGAGAAGGGTACAAAATATTTTCCAGAGCATTGGATATACTATGGAACACAGCAAACACAGTCATCAAAAAGTAAGAGAAAATATGGAACAACAGTGACGTAGCAAAGAACTTGACATCCCTCCAAAACTGATGAAAAGACAAAATGAAAACTGGCCAGGGAGTCTGCCAAGAGACCTACAGCAACTCTGAAGGAGCTGCAGGAATTTCTGGCAAGTTGTGTACTACATGTGACACCAATCTCGTGTATTCTCCATATGTCTGGGCTACACGGTAGGGTTGCAAGAAGGAAGCCTTTTCTTACACACAAAAACATCCAGGCCCAGCTAAAATTTGCTAAACAATACATCAAGTCTCCCAAAAGCATGTGGAAAAATGTGTTATGGTCTAATAAGACAAAGGTTGAACTTTTTGGCCACAATTCCAAAAGGTACGTTTGGTGCAAAAACACTTCACATCACCAAAAAACACCATCCCCACGGTGAAGCATGGCGGTGGCAGTATCATGCTTTGGGGTTGCTTTTCTTCAGCTGGAACTGGAGCTTTACTCAAGGTAAAGAGAATTATGAACAGTTCCAAATACCAGTCACGTTTGGACCAAAACCTTCAGGCATCTGCTAGAAAGCTGAATATGAAGAGGAATTTCACCTTTCAGCATGACAATGACCCCAAGCATACATCCAGATCAACAAATGAATGGCTACACCAGAAGAAAATTAAAGTTTTGGAATGGCCCAGCCAGAACCCAGACCTAAATCCAATAGAAATTCTGTGGGGTGACCTGAAGAGGGCTGTGCACAAGAGATGCCCCCACAATCTGACAGATTTGAACAGCTTTTGGAAGGAAGTGTGGGCAAAGATTGCCAAGTCAAGATGTGCCATGCTGATAGACTCCTACCCAAGAAGGCTGAATGCTGTAATTAAATCAAAAGGTGCTTCAACAAAGTATTAGTTTAAGGGTGTGCAAACTTATGCAACCAGCTTATTGTACTTTTATTTTTTTATATTTTTCACCCAACAGATTTGCTTTTCAATTGAATTGTACAGGTTCTAGGTCACATTACAGGTGGGAAAGGTTTTGAAATGATTTATTGTGGTCTAATTTTTTTACATTACAAAAAACCTGGCATTTTAACAGGAGTGTGTACACTTTTTATATCCACTGTACAGATGTATATAAAGGAGTCAAGCAAGTGACTGTGCATAAAGATGAATGAAGATGATTCACCTAAAACAACTATACAGAGAAAGGATTTACAGGTTCGTAGGTGTATGCTAGGCTAATGACCACCATGGCCTTAAGCCTAGGCACACATCCCAAATTCCTGACAAGTTCTGGTACTCATGGTAAGTATAAGAGTGGGCTTGGGAGATGAACCATTTATAGGTTGCCTGTGTCCATCAGAGACAAAGGTACAAAACCAGGGATGAATTCCCTGTTTCCCATCCATTGCCCACGTTGCACTTGTATTGGGTTAGTGAGCAAGTCTGCTTCACATGGATGGGGAGCCTGTTCCGCATAAGGGGTAGTCTCTGGGATACATACCCCTCTCTCTAAAGAAGTCCTATTTATATTGCAGGCAAGGTTCAATTCTTTAGAACAGGTAATTCTGACAACCAGTGAAACCCTATACAGCCTTCTATCAGTAGCCTGTTTACATTTTCACTAACTGAACACTCATGTAATAATTAGCATACTATTTACAGTACTACAATTCACTTCTCTCCTCTTTCTAACACACACAACCATCATACACCTCTCAACACGAGTTGTATGGCCAATTCTCAGTCCATTGCTCTCAGTGTCAGTTACTCCCATATTACATTCATTGTAGCCCACTACCTTTATCCATTGCATCCATTTTTCAAACTAATGCATATAAAAGTAAGTAATCCAACACAGATATTAGTCACAAAGAACACATTTAAAACCAAGTGTCATTGTATATTACAGCTATCCCTACCCAGTCTGCAACTGTGGGGCAACATTCACCCTAACCCAGGTCCAACCACAACAGCCTCTCCCATAATGGCCCACACAACCATTAATAATATAACACACTCCTGCAAATTGGGTAAAACAAGTCTAAAATTTATAAATATTAAACTTAAAAGCATCTGTAAAGGTAACTGAACTGCATAATTTCATATCTCATTACAACCCCGATATCTTTGCTATCACAGAAATGTGGCTTAAACTTGAAGTCATAGACACTGAAATCCTCCCTCCAGGATATATCCTTCAAGCAAACCATATATCAACAAAAAGAAAGTGAGGTAGCTATTATATACTCAAAAAAACTGAACATATCCCTTTATCAGAAAAAAACAAAAAACATCTCTCATTCAATAATGCAGGGATTCTTATTGCCTTATATATGATCTTATAATAGTTTAGCTCGGGTATAATAGCCTTGTATATTCCCCTGGAAATATCAGCACAGCAGAGGACAGTGTGTCTTGGGCATCTGCCAGTATATCCCAAACCATCATGTTTGGGGACCTTAACATAAACTGGGCATAAACTGTATCCAATAACCTGTATGGTTTCTCTCAGCTCATCAATACACCAACAAGAGACAACAAGCCATCTTCTAATGCCTCTGCTCTTGACTGGATTCTCTCAACTAAACCCAATATTAGCTATAACCATGGCACACTGGCAACCTAAGTGACCACCACCTCAGTTTCATCAACAAGCTCATATGTAATCCAGTAAAACATCACACATACAAGAACGCGTGTAACCTATACAATTTTAATGTAGACAGTTTTGTCTCCATGTTCAACCAATATAATTGGAATATGTTAATAAAAAAATGACCGAGACATACATCTCTCCCATCGTTAGTATGGGTCCCTGGTGTAGGTTGGAGTAGGCTTGGTTTTTAACCCACTTATCAGTGGCAAATAACCATGTCCATTTGGTGACATTGGTCAATTTGGCTGAATAACCTAGAGCCATATTTTACACCATCAAGTGGCTAATCCTGCTACAGCATGCAGACTGTGATCCATGTTCTCCTAACTTAACGATACTGTGCACCACAGTAGATGCTCAAGACAGTTGGTCGATACACCTCTTCCCCTTATAGGGCATCATGTAGAGTCTGTACTGATGCCCACAGCTCCATTCATTGGTAGGTTTGAGATGGGAACATGCAGCATGTTTTTCAGAAGTGGGAAGAACCCCACAGAGACACAGGGAGAACATGCAAACTCCAAAGACCCATTGGCCGGTGGTCAAGACCAAACTTTGCACCTTGTGATATGGCAGACAAAGACCTTAACCATTATGCCAACTGGCATGGAGGGAGGGGTCTTCAGCAACTCCTGCACATGTTTAGCAGATACTTGTATCTGTAAATATGGTCTATAGATATCAGTGCATTAACCCAGTAAACCAGCATAAATAAAATAATATAAATGATGATTCATCTAAATTCAGGCCAAAGTCGACATCCCACTCTCTAACCATAAGACACTTCATCAATAGCCACTAATAACTTTCAGGAATACTTCCTTCAAGCTGTAGGTTCAAGCTGTAGGCTCACTTACTAAAGACAACCCCACCATCAAACCAACTCCCCAACAAAACTCATTCAAACCTGTCCCTACCTCCACCATAAGAAAATATCCCCAAAACTAAAAACTACAAGCTCTGCATCAGACAACGTTCCTAATGGATTCCTAAAAATTGCAGCTAAAGCTGTATCATATCCAGTATCTATACTAACAAACAGATGCATTCCAGAATCTCATGTCCCAGCCATTTGAAAGCAGGTTCCTCTGCTGACTACCCCAGCTTCAGACCAATTACCATCCTGTCACCATTACCTAAAATATTTAAAAAATTGTATCTTTTCCCAATTACTTCAATACCTTACCATAAACAATCCCCCCCCCAAACACCATGTTTTCACTCAAATCATACCACCACTATTATCCTACTTCACTTTGCTGATAACATTTTTGACAAAGGGAGATACTGCCAGCAGAGCTATCTAGAATTTTGTAAATACTTGTGTGTCGTTTGTGAATATCAACATGATTCATATAAGATACTTGTGTTACAAATGTATTAGGACTGTGTCAGGTGTCTATCAAATTGCTAGTACAGAAATGTGTTTAAAGGTTTTTGCAAAGTGCTTAAAATGTAACCACAACATGCCCTACTGGAATAAAACAGAAATGTACATACACTACTGTAACTGTTTAAATGTATATATTTTAAACAAGGGAACTGGAATACTGAAGGTTAACTTGCAAAACTTCAGAAAAATAGTGGAAATTAAATTACTTTATGGTTGGGCCATAAAAAAAATTATCTTTCAGTTTCAGTGCAGCAACAGATACAATGTCTGTGCTGAGAAGTTTTCTGTATCGCCTTGGAAGTGTTTTGTTGTTGTATGACCTCCAGGATCTGAGGAAAAGCCCTTGTGTATGTACTTTCCCAGGTAGCTGCTAAATACTGCTAGTTTTCAGCAGTGGGGGGGTTTATATGGGATAGAGTCATATGACAAGAAATGATGCAATTCTGCAAGCTATCCCAGCAGTAATATTTGAGATATTAATTTAAGAAGTCTCTGAGAGAGACTCGGCATTCTGTCTTTGACCTGAAAACATCAGCTAGAAAATCTATTTGCCACATCTGCCTCACTGCTCCAAGTAGGGTATAGTAATTCTATTAGATATAGTTAGGAATATAGCAAAGCTTAGCTTAGATATTTTCAGCCTGAAGAAGTTTGCTAAATTAAAGTAAACGAAAGCACTAACTTTACCTCACTTGCCGCTTGGAGTAGTTTGTTTTCTTCATTTTGGGATTTGCAGTTCAGTTTGTGTTTGTTTTTTGTGCTTTGTAGATATTTTTCTTTATTTGAGACTGTCTTGCAGTGTTGTATTAAATATTTCCTGTGATTTTGAACTCTGATGTTACTGTAAATGTATATTTAGTATAGTCTTGTTCTTTTATTATTTATTATTAAATATATTTAAACCTTTCATTGTGGCTGGTCTGTCTAGAGATATTTAGGTTCCGAGATTACTGGCATATTTATTTGGTGACACTGTGTAGGCCACTCTTAATAGCCTTGCTCTTGGTCAAACTACCAATTGTATTGATAACACTACACAGTAAGACTGGGCACCCTTTGTTAAGAGCCATAAAGTAGCTGATAAGGAGATGGCTGGGTGGCATTAATAAGTACCTTACAGTCTGGGCAGAAGCTAATAAACCTGTGCTAGCCTTTCCAAGTGTGTGTGTGTGTGTGTGTGTGTGTGTGTGTGTGTGTGTGTGTGTGTGTGTGTGTAAAACAAATCTCCAAGAGTATGTGTCAGTTACTTGCTCAGGGACACAAAGCACTGGTGGAAAGAGTGTTGGAGGTCTTGGCTTGGCCACTCAGCTGAGATCTCAACTCTATAGCTGTGCCAGTGTGGAGTCTTCCTGGGGATCTGGAGAAAGAGGGAGAAACCAGCCTCGGACTGACTGTGGTTTCTGTGTGCTGTTAAAGGAAATTGCATTTGATGCAGAGAACTGCATCTAAGAATACTGAGTGTGTACCTGTCATGCTTCCAATGTACGTCCCCCACTGTTGCCAAGGCTCCTTGATTACTGGCCAGTGATGGGGCATCACACCATTAACAAAAAAAAAAAAAAAAACTGGAAACCTAGAATCGTCCTTATTGCTAGACCTGTGCAAAGCATTCAATACAGTCTCTCACCATAAACTATTACTAAAACACTCTCCCTTGGGTGTCCTCTCTCTCTCCTCCCTCGCCTGGCTTAACAACAGGTTCCAAGCAGTCAAACGGCAGCAACAATATTCATCGCTTGCACCCATTACTGTAGGAGGGCCACTTGGATGCCTCCTGTTTAACATATGTATAAATGATCTACACACTGCTGCAATGCCACCCTTGTACGATATGCAGGTAACTCCACACTCATCTGCATGGCCTCTAACCTATAAAATCTTCAAGAAATTACTCAACAACCCTTTACATCCACAGAATTGTGACTAGACAACTCAAATCCTACTTAACACCTCAAAAACAAAATTACTTTTCCCCGTAAAAACATTCTCCCAAAGCAAAAC